>NC_034438.1:17925099-17957126 GCF_002078875.1 Numida meleagris
GGATTTATCAGCTTAAATTGTAATTATATTGTATTATAGTGTGTTGTTTTGCATTCCGATATCGTATTTAGTAAATTAGTTTGTTTCTCCTCAGACTGTTGCCGCTGTTCTTTGCTCTCAGGGCCATCTCCCTACCCTTTTCCCCTTTCCCCTTTTCCCGGGACGTGGGCCCTTGGGTCCCCCATCCCCTTTGTCACGGAAATCGGGCCTAACACCCGTAAACCGTTGACAGCTAGCCCATACATCCCGTACATCATTGGTGATTCTATGATTCTATGATCCTTCTGTAAAGCCCAAGAACTGTGGCCCATTTCTTGGTTGCTCTGGGACTCAGACCAGATGGTGGGTCTGAAGGTCCAGGAAAACACAGCACTGCAGCAGATGGATGCAGTCCCTCTTCAGAAGAATTTTAAGCCAGACAGCTAAAATGACAGCCTGTGGAGCTACTTAGTACATGAAGTAAGCCATCATCCTTAACTTTTCCAGTCTTCAGTGTCTTTTCCAATCCCACATGCCCTTCATTCCAGCAAATCAGAGGACAATTGCTTTCCCTGTGCTTTATTCTTAGCCTGTCTTGCACCTTTCTGAAATTGAATTTTACTCCCTGAGTCTTCTGACTGCAGTAGCTGTGAGAACATGAAGGACGTGCTTTACCAGTCAGGCACATATTAATCTGTGCATAGTTATTCTTCACGAGGGAGCTTTTTAATGTTCTTAGAGATTAATGGGACCTCAGTTTGCAAAGACACTCCTTTTGGTTCTCGTTCCTTTGCAACTCCTGAATGAAACCTACTGAGAAAGACACAGGTCAGCCTCCATGTCAGTGAGATGCAGCATGTTTTAATTCCTCCAGAAGAAAATGAAGACAATGCCAATTTCCTGAATTTATTTTTAAATAATTTTATTGGACTTCCTTCACTTACTGTAAAGTTTTCCCTTGAACATGAGAACACTTTCAAGCTTATATCTCCTAGACATGACTACCCAGTGGTAGTTCTGCCTGTAGGTCATGGTCTGAAGCTTAAATTTTATTTCCCTTAGCGTGACACAAACAGATTTTGTTTGATAGGAGTGCTGGGACATATCCAGAGAATTCAGAACCAGAAGCTGGAAAATAAGTGTAATGGAGCGCTCCTCAAGATAACATCCTGCCTCTGGGCTCTGATAGAGGCATGTTCATCCAGTTTCTTCAACTCCTGTGAAACATTTGATGTGTTTTCCCATGCTCAGACATTGCACGTGAAACATCTTTTTCTGTACTTTTTTTTTTTTTTAGTCTGGAAGGTGTCATGGCTATGAGAAAAATTCAGGGTGGTGCTCAATTCCTTCACAGATAATCAGATTGCCTTGGTAGCAGCTGCCCACTAATATGCTAAAAATGCTTTTGGATGCATAAACCCATGTGGGAGGAGAGCAGCGTGGCATGTGCATCTGCAGTCCTGGCCTGGCCGAGACTTGCCCTGCCTCTGCTGCAAAGATGCTTTGCTTTATCTGTGTCAGCAGTCATTAAAGTGGCACAGGTGGTGTCTAGGGAAGGAACAAGACATAGTGGTATGGTAATGCTGCTCACAGGCAGTTGGTCAGTGGCATTACCCTGGAACCTTTCTACGAGGAGAAATGCTGTTCTTGGCAGCATTAGGGATGGGCCTGAGAGGGCCATGACTAAAAGTCCAAGTACAGAGACCTCCTAAAACAAGCCTTTGATACCAGCACCCTTAGGACTTAAGTCAGTTTCAATAGGGAAAAAAAGAAGCCAATTCATGATAAAATGAGGAGTTTTAACTTTATGATATGAGCTCATCTTAGAAGTCAGCAGTATTTCTTCAAACCCTCTTGGCTGTGGGTTGGTCCTGCAATGGTCCATGGCAGAAGGGACTTGCTGAGTAGTAAATCTCCTGAGGAGCTGCACAGCTTCTGGGGACTGTTTGCCCCCAAAGTGCCAGGTGAGCTGGGCCTGGAAGCAGCTGAGAGCTTTTGCAGTAAATGAGTGTATTTCAAAGAGAAGCTGGTATAACTGGAGGAGTGGAAAAAAACTTGTTTATATGCTGTAGACCTCCAAACAACCCTAAGTAGTTAAACAGCCTTACATAACTGTATCCTGCACTTTTCAATAATAGATGAAGTAGTGTTTTAGCATCAGCTGTCATATCATGGTGTGTGAGATACCTCTGGGACTCTGAAGACTTTTCTAGAAGAAAACAGTCATCAACATTTAATGTGACATCTCAGGCTCTGTAGAGACTTCTAAGGAGGAGACTTCTATTATTCTACTTCAGCTGTTTTCTTTGAAATATTTCCATTCCCTTTTGCTTCTCACCTAATTAGAGATATTGTTGGAAGTCTTGACACCTCACTGAAGTGAACTGATGTGGTCAGAGAGACTGAGAAGCTGCTTCATGGGATGAAATGGCCCTTGCAGTCCCAGAAACATTCCTTTTCTTATATCAACATTTAAAAAATCTGTGCGCCTGAAAAACAAGCAGAAAAAAGGAAGCATAGCCCAGACTCCTGTAACGGGAGTGTAGCCCAGACAAGTGCAAGTAAGATGGCCGTGAAAACAAATTAGGAAAAAGTGCTTTTAAGATCAATACTACTAGAAGGGAAGACAGAATGTAAGCAGCCAGTTATCTGTTGCTTGCTGTCTTAGAAGGTTATCAGGGCTACCTACGTTTTCCATACAGAATTGGGATTACATGAATGAAACACCTCACTTTTTCCTCCTACACCACCAGTGCTTTCCATTTAATAAAGTTCAAATGAGCTAAAAATAGCAATGTGCAGTCAAGTGTGGGTGGTGGCAGGTTTCAGACTGAGCTCTGTAAGACAGGCAGAATACTTACCTGCTCTCCTTAGAATAATAAATAAACTGATAAGTCAGACAGTTCTGCTCACTTCCCCCAGCTGGCAGCGTAGCACTTTTATTAGAGGTGGAGGTTCAACTTTTCACAGAATGGTTTGGGTTGGAAGGGACCCCAAGGATCATCAAGTTCCAACTTCTCTGCCACAGGCAGGGTTGCCAGCTGCTAGATCAAGTACTACATCAGATTGCCCAGGGCCCCATCCAACCTGGCCTTAAACGCCTCCAGGGATGGGGCATCCACAGCCTCTCTGGGCAACCTGTTCCAGCACCTCACCATTCTCTCGGTAAAGAATTCCCCCTAACATTTAATCTAAATCTCCCTTCCTTTAAGTTTAAACCCATTCCCTCTTGTCCTATCACTATCTACCCATGTAAAAAGTTGATTTCCCTCCTGTTTATAAGCTCCCTTTAAATACTGGAATGCTGCAATGAGATCTCCCTGCAGCCTTCTCTTTTCCTGAACAAGCCCAGTTCCTTCAGCCTGTCTTCACAGGAGAGGTGCTCCTTCCTGTCGATCATTTCATAGCCCTCCTCTGCACCCTCTCCAAAAGCTCCACATCTTTCCTGTGTTGGGGGCCCTAGTCTTGGATGCAGTACTCCAACTAGGGCCTCTTGAGGGCAGAGTAGAGGGGGACAATCACCTCTTACTCCCTGCTGGCCACTCCTTCTGATGAAACCCAGGATACCATTGGCCTTCTGGGCTGCAAGCGCGCACTGCTGGCTCATGTTAAGTTTTTCATGAACCAGGACACCTAAGTCCTTCTTGGTAGGACTACTCTCACAGATTTATTCTCCCGGTTTGTATACATATCTAGGATTACCCTGACTCGTGCACTTTGCACTTTGCTTTGTTGAACCTCATTAGTTTCACAAGGGCACACCTTTTGAGTTTATTAAGGTCTTTCTGGATGGCATCTCTTCCTTCTTCTGTATCAACTGCACAGCTCAGCTTGGTGTCATCAGCAAATTTGCTGAGGATGCACTCAATCCCATCATCTACGTCACTGATAAAGATGTTAAGGTGTACCAGACCTGAGATGGACCTCTGAGGGACACCACTCGTTGCCAGCCTCCGCCTGGACATAGAGCCATTGACCACAGCACTCTGGCTGTGATGTCCATATCAATTCCTTATCCACCAAATAGTCCACCCTTCAAATCCATATCTCCTCAATTTAGAGAGAAGGGTGTGGTGGGGTACCACGTCAAAGGCCTTGCAAAAGTCCAGCTATGTGACATCAGTTGCATTCTCTTTGTCCACCTCTGCCACCTGCAAAATTCACTCTCTGCCAGTTATCATTGGAGCCTTTTGCTGAAGTACTGTCCTGCCCTTAAGGAGCTGCAGATATGCTACAGGCAAGAAAAAGTAAATAATCTATGTCACAATTAGGTTCTTACTAATTTTTATGGTAATGATGAAATATTTAATGTAGTAACTTTTAATATTTAATGTAGTAGGGTTGTGATAAATGGTTCTATGTCAGGGTGGAGGCTGGTCACGAGTGGTGTCCCCCAAGGCTCAGTCCTGGGACCGGTGCTCTTCAATGTCTTTATCAATGACATAGACGACGGAATCGAGTGTACCCTCAGCAAGTTTGCAGATGACACCAAGCTGAGCGGTGCAGTCGATACACTGGAAGGAAGGGAAGCCATCGAGAGGGACCTGGACAGGCTGGACAGGTGGGCCCACGAGAATCTAATGAGGTTCAACAAGGACAAATACAAGGTGCTGCACTTGGGCCGGGGCAATCTCAGGTATTTATACAACCTAGCGAAGAACTCCACGAGAGCAGCCCTGCAGAGAGGGCCTGGGGGGTCCTGGTGGACAAGAAGTTGGACATGAGCCAGCAGTGTGCGCTGGCAGCCCGGAGGGCCAACTATGTTCTGGGCTGCATTAAAAGAGGAGTGGTCAGCAGGGAGAGGGAGGTGGTGGTCCTCCTCTACTCGGCTCTTGTGAGGCCCCATCTGGAGTACTGTGTCCAGGCCTGGGTCCCCCAGCACAAGAAGGATGTGGAGCTCTTGGAACGAGTTCAGAGGAGGGGGACCGAGATGATCAGAGGGCTGGAGCACCTCTCCTATGAGGAAAGGTTGAGGGAACTGGGCTTGTTTAGTTTGGAGAAGAGAAGGCTCCGGGGAGACCTCATTGTGGCCTTCCAATGCTTGGAGGGAGTGTATAAACAGGAGGGGGATCGACTGTTTGTGAGGGTAGATAGTGATAGGACAAGGGGGAATGTTATTAAACTAAGACAGGGGACATTAGGTTAGATATTAGAAGGAAGTTTTTCACTCAGAGGGTGGTGACGCAATGGAACAGATTGCCCAGGGAGATTGTGGATGCCCCGTCCCTGGAGGCATTCAAGGCCAGACTGGACGTGGCTCTGGGCAGCCTGGTCTAGTGGTTGGCGACCCTGCACTTGGCAGGGGGGTTGAGACTCGATGATCCTTGAGGTCCTTTTCAACCCAGGCCATTCTATGATTCTATGATTCTATGAACCTTTACCGTACATGGGTCTCACGTTGTCTCATCCCTACTATAACTCACATCCCCAAGAATTTCCATTTGATAACTGAAACCACATGCTAAAGCAGCTTTTTTACATCCCTATAATCTAGAAATGAGTTATGTATGTTTAACACACTCTTTTCAAATTTTGCTGAAAATGCATTGCTTCTGGTTTGACTTTTCTTATGCCAAAACTTTGGGTCTGAGATGATTTTTTTTAGCCAAAGCTCTAATTTAACACCATTCAAATTTTTGTTTTAATATTGGAAACATTGAGCAAACTTGAATTCAAATGGCAGTACAGTGCTGTATTATATTACAAGATACTGAAAAGAGTTTCTTTGGACAGTTTGATTTTCTCTTCAGAATGTCATGTGCAATTCTTTAGAGTAAAGATTATATATATATATTATATATATATATAATATATTTAATTTTAATTTAATTTAATATATTTAATTTAATATTTTATATATATATATATATACATATATATATAGCCAGATTCTGCTGCAGTGTTCTTGGAAGTCTTCAATTAATGCCATTGCTCTAGAATTGCTCAAGTTGTGTGGCAGGTCCCTGGTTTATATATGTAAAATTTATGTCCAATGCCTTTCTAGGCAATGTTTTTTAAAAGTTACACATAAATATTTATAATAAAAACATTTATAGGTTTAATATAGTAATTAACATAAAAGGCAGCCTCCTTAAGACTGCATACAAAAGCCTTGCATATTCATGTGTAAATGTTAGATATTGTACCTACTTATCTGTGCAAGTATAATCTAATTATAGAATCATAGAATTACAGAATGGTTTGCATTGGAAGGGACCTTAAATACTGCTCAATTCCAACCCCACACTGCCATGGGCAGGGTTGCCAGTGACTAGATCAGGCTGCCCAGGGCCCCATCCAACCTGGCCTTGAATGCCTCCAGGGATGGGGCACCCCTAGTTTCTCTGTGCAACCTGTGCCTGAATAAAGAATTTCTTCCTTACATCTAATCTAAATCTCCCTTCTTTTAGTTTTAAACCATTCCCCCTTGTCCTATCACTATTAGATTGTGTAAAAAGTTGGTCTCCCTCCTGCTCCTGTTAAGTACTGGAGGACCACTATCAGGTCTCCTCAGAACCTTGTCTTCTCCAAGCAAAAAAAGCACAGCTACCTCAGCCTTTCTTCACAGGAGAGATGCTCCAGCCCTCCGATCATCTTCATGGCCTCCTTTTTGAACCACTGGAGCAGCTCCATGTCTTTCCTGCTCTGGAGGCCTCAGACTTGAATGCAGTACTCCAGATGAGGCCTCACTGGGGCAGAGCAGAGGGGGACAATTACCTCCTTCTCCCTGCTGGCCACCTATCCATGATACAGCCCAGGATACTGTTTGTCTTCTGGGCTGCATGTGCATGCTGCTGGCTCAAGTCAAGATTTAATTTTCCAGATTGCAGCTTGCTCACTAGCCTAAACACCTATTTTCTATTGAAAAATAAAATCTAAATGGATTTTTGCTATAGAAATATTGTTTAACTTATGGGTAACTTTCATATTAATTTTGGAAGCTGAAGGGCTTTCTGGTTGAGCCAGGTTTTGAGAGACCCAACATTTAGTGATTAATAGTATATACAAACAACTTCAGTGCATTGTAGAGTATAAAGGTAATTTGGGTATAGTTGCTTGAACAAGTATACAAATAGAGACAATGTTAGGAATGCAGTTTTCAGTGGCAATCATTTTCCTGGGTGACTGAGTTTATTAGCATTGCAGAGCTTAGCTGGCATACATTGCAAAAAGTGTGAGGAACATACAGTTGCTGGATGATTTTTCAGCCTGATGATCCATCTTTTTTATTATAGTCTCTTATAAATTACATTACCTTCTGTTGAGTTTGCTGATACTGAATTTTGGCTCCTATGACAGTAATTATTTTAAGGTGGTTTTCTTTTTTTTTTGTTTAGTTCGTTTGTTTTAAACGTTGAGTTACAACAAAATATTTTCCCTGAGTTAAAATAACTTTAAAAAGATTCAATAGAAACCATATGCCTGTCCAGTCCCAAATGAAATTAGCTTAGAAATGCCTATAATTTAGGCAGCTGTCTATCTTTATAATCTTATAGCCTGAATTGATGAGATGTGATGCAAGCAATGTGAGATGTAGGAAGAAGCATAGTGAAGGATGGGTGGAAGAGAGCCCACAGAATGTGGGGTTTGGAAATAAATGCTTATTCTGGAGGACTGAAGGATGTAGTTGAAGAATAAATGTTTATTTTTAGTGTAGGGCACATGGGTGGATTTCTAGTCTCACCTCTGTGTGACAGTGTTAAGAATATGCATAGAGAGTGTACAATGGGGAGACAGTGCTGGCTCTCAACCTGCCATGAAGACATGGCTGCATTGGTGCAGACTGGACTGAACGCTGTTTGTTGCAGTTTGAGTACGGTTCTGTGGGTTCACAGAATCCCAAAATTGTTGAAGTTGGAAGGGTCCTCTGAGGCTATGTGGTCCAACCCCTGCTCATTCAGGGGCACCCAGAACAGGTTGCTGAGAAGAAGGGCCAGGTGGATTCTGAAGGTCTCTAAGGAGAAGACTCCACAGTCTTTCTGGGTGACCTGTGCCAGACCTCAGCCAGTATGAAATTGCTTCTTGGTGTTCAGAAGGAACCTCCTGTACTACAGTTTTTGGCCACTGTCTCTTGTGCTGGCACTGGGCACCACTGCAAAAAGCCTGGCTCTGTCCTCTTCCTAACATCCCTTCAGCTAATTATAGACATTAGTGAGATCCCCATGAACTGCCTCTTCTCAAGGCTGTACAGTTCCAGCTCTCTCAGCTTCTCCTTAGAGAAAAGGTGCCCTACTCCCTTCAGCACCTCCGCTGGACTCTTTCCAGCAGGTCTACATGTCTCTGAAGAGCAGATCCTTCTGTGGACAAAACTATTGGGCAAGCATTTTGCTGTTGGGTGTTTCTCTGTTACCTAGCTTTCCGTGGAGTTGCACAGAAACACGACCCTACTGCTCCTCAAACTTCTCAAAATATGTATCATTTTCTTTTAAAAGTGCATTGAAATGAACCTAGTTAATGCTGGCATATTGATTCTTATTTGGTGCAAGTAGGTATATGTTTCTAAATGCAAAATTGAGCCTGACACACTTAAACCAGCCCAAATAATAAAAGACTGAGTCTTACCAAGTTTGATGGCACTGGAACACATAGCCCAGCTGGGCAGAGTCCAAAGGCAAGGCAGAAGGAAAACATATGGTTTTAGATCAGGTACTTTTGAGAATGGCAGTGAGGAAAATGGCAGGGAAAAAGATCAAAATCTTCAAAGGAGAGATGAGGGCCAATGCTAAGTGGAGATAACATGGTGTTTGATACAGAATGAAACAATTGTCTTAGCTTCAGCAACTCTCCTCCTGATCCTGAGGCATTCAGTGCCTCTTCACTGGGCTCAGAGGATGGAGGTTTAGACAGAAATGTGGGATAGAATTCAGGAGAAGGCAACAACAGTAATTTAAACAAACACCAGAAAATTGAGCAATTCTGATGCAGCACTGAGAGGGCCTATACTGTTGGCTTCTTAGTTTCCCAGTTTTCGCAGTTTAATTGGAACACCTCTGGATTTTGATGTCTGCTCCATCTAATATTAAAAAAAAAAAAAACAACAACAAAGGCAAAGAAAAGGAAAAGCAAAAGCAAAAGGGAACATTTCACTGAAGCCCGAAAGGACAGTATATGATTCTTCCTTTGACTGCTTCATGTTTTCCATAGAATAACGCCAAGCATGGGAAAAATAATTTTCAGAGCAATCCCATTAATTGCCTCTGGAATAAGCCAGCTGTGGCAGCAGGCATCTTTGCCTTCCAGTTGCGAATTCCAGAAGGCAACTTAATTAAATCTCACCATTAGTCTAGTGTTAAAGAATTCTCCACCTCCACACTCTCAGCCCATAGCTAGACAGTTGTGTCTTCCATTACTACTACTCTATGCTAAAAGAAAAAAAGAAAAAAAGAGAAGAAGAAAACCCAAATGTTGGAAAACTTCATAAACATACTTCTCTCCTGTACTTGGTATGGACACCAGAGGAAATAAATGCATAGCAAGGGTGTGGCAGTTTTGCTGGCATTGCGGCACCAGGCAGGGGCATGGTAAGTGGAGTACTCTGAGGTACACCTGACCTCCTGGGAGGAAGGAAGAGCCCCTTTCCTGGGGCAGTCTGCATTCACCTGCGTTTGGTGGCCTGTAGCATTTCAGGGTGGCATTTAATGCATTGTTTATCTTTGCAACAGGAAGAAACTGGCTTTTATTTTTCATTTGGCAAGGGTCTTACATCACAAATTCTACTTTCCCCCTCCTACTTCTCCAGGAGTTAAATAGGGGTTATCTTCATGTGGAAAGAGGGACAAAGAAAGAGGGAGTGGTATGAATAAAGGGAATAATGTCTGACATTGAAGGTGATGAAAAAAGATAGTGTTTGTGACTGAACAGCAGCTACAGCACAGGAGCAGCAGCAGAGCTGTTGGCTGGGTCATGCTGCAGGGAAAGGAGTCTGCAAGCCCACTGGTGTGCATCTCAGTTCTTCAGAGAACAGCACAGAGACCTTGACTAGGCCTCTGAGAAAGGAAAGACATGACTTATCTCTCATTTGTTCAGATAGTTATGTGCTCTTTATTTTCACACGTTTTGGTGTTCTAGATGTCAGGCTCATGGAGGAACCCAAGTGCAAAAGCTCCTCCAGCGCAGCCTATGCCCAGCTTACTTCCTTCACCATGTCATGATGTTGCCTTGCCCTTTGAAGCTGTGTAGGAAGCAAATAAGAGTTACAACTTGATCCTTGATTTTCTTTCATCTCTTATTTAGGCTAAAATTCGTCCTGTTTGGGGAGGCTTGTGACAAGACAGATATATTCCACAGAACATTGGCTCAGCCAGGCTCTGGTCCAGAGGCCTCTGTGCTGTAACACAAGTACCCCAGATGAAACAAAAAGTTTTATTCTTATTTTCCCTCCTAGTCCAGAAAACAAAAGAATGATTTTAATCTCTCAGTTCATCACTTGGGTCACTACTAGAATTAGGAGAATTCATAATTAATGACTCAGAGCAAGCTTTTTTTTTCTTCAGTTCACATTTTTGCTTTGAACTTACCATTTTTTTCTTTTTTCAGACAGTGTGATTTACATAATATACAAATGACATTTTCATCTTTTGATGTGGACCCACGCTGTTTATCAAGTTTCTCTGACTTTGAACCTGTCTTTCTTGCTATGTTTCCAAAGATATTCATCGCAAGCAAAGAATAAAAATATGCTTTTCTCCCTGCATCCTGCTATCCCTGTGCAGTCCATGCTACCCACCCACTGTAAAATCCTGATAGGGATAATGCTTTATAATTTCCTTGTGAAGTAAACTTGCTCTCAAAGTGATGTCTCTTACTTTTTGACATTGGCCCATGACATCAGAGACAGATGGTGGCATGGCAGAAGAGGTTGGACCTTCCCACCAATATTCTGTTAGATTTTGTTGCCGTGTGACAGATGGCAGCAGAGGGTCACTCTGACAAAATGTTGCCATGGAAATTTGTATGAAGCAAAGTTGTGTCATTGAATTCTTCCATGAAACAAAAAAAATGGACCCATTGACATTCATTGAGTGAGTGTTGTTGGAGCCCAAAGTGTGGCTGTAGCACAGTGAGGTGGTGGTGCATTTCAGCAGTGGTGACAGCAATGTGAAAGATGAACCATGTTCCTAACAGCCACGCACAACTGTCACACCATGAAATGTCTCAGCTCATCTACACAAACTGAGGGATTACAACCAGGGAACTGTGTACAAAGCTGAATATCGGCTTTGATGCACTGGGAACAATGGTGACAATGTTCAAATATTGAAAATTTGTGCCAGGTGGATCCCACAAATGCTCACACAGGAACAGAAAAAGCACTGTCTGTAAGTTTGTCAGGATCTATTGAACCAATATGAGGCTTAAGGTGGCAGTTTCCTGGATTGTATCACTAACGGCAAGAAGACATGATGTCACCACCATGAGCCAGAGTCAAAAAGGCAGTCCATGGAGTGGCAACATATGAATTCCCCACTGAAGAAAAAGTTCGAGACACAGCCCTCCTCAGCAGGTAAAGTGATGTGTGCTGTCTTTTGGGATAGGAAAGGGGTGATCCTTCTGGATTTCCTGGAACCTGGACAAACTATCAGCTCTGTCTGCTACATTGTGATGCTGACTGAGCTGAAGGCTCGAACTTCCAGAATCAGGCCAGAGAACAAGTCAGCCTTTCTCTTGCAATAAAATCACCTCAGGCCCTATACCAGTTTGAAGACCGTGGAACTCATTGCCAGTCTTGGCTGGACTGTCCTACCATACCTACTGTATAGTCTGGATTTGCCACTTTCTGACTTCTATCTGTTTGAACCAATGAAGGGAGGACTGTGTGGGCAACATTTTCCTAGCAATAACGGTGTCATAGCAGCTGTGGAACAGTGGGTAACCTCCACTGGTGCAGATTTTTACAAGCGTGGCATGCAGGCTCTTGTTCATTGCCGGCAAAAATGCATAGCTAATGGTGGTGGCTATGTTGAAAAATAGTGTTTTGTAGCTGAGAATTTGTCTTGCTCCAATTTATAGGAGGGAGAGGAGGTTCTTTTAATATATGTATACCTGACAGCGAGATTAAGACACAACAGGTCAAATGTTAGCCTGACCAGTTTATTACAAATACTAGTTGCTTAGGGAGATGGGGAAGGGAAGGCGGGTGATAGAAAAGGGGTAGGAAATAAAAGCAAGGAGTTCTTGTAGAAAGCAAGAGAGAGAGAGTCACCACCGTGGGTCCAGCGTGGTTTGTAGTGCCTCTGTTGATCTCAGGAACTTGTCTAGTCACCACAGGGGATCGGAGAAAGCCAGGAAGCTTCACAGCAAGCAGTCCCTGGGGGGTTCTTTCCTAAGAGGTTTCTTTCTCTTAGGGAATTCCTCCCTCTAACGTTTCTTTTCTTTTGTGCATCCTTCTCTGAAGTTCTTAGTTTAGTGGGGACCTTTTATCCCCCATTTCACAGTTTTATTTTCTTCTCTTCTCTCTGTTAGTGTGACACACCTGGCCCAATAGATAAGCCATCAGGGAGCGGTGCCTTCGTTGCCAGGCACAAGCATTATCACCTTTTGCTGTGGTCAGCTCCTCCAAGCCCCACTGCCAAAAAAGACTGCTTGTCCTGCTTCTGCTTATCTTCATAATCATGAACAGAAGTACCCTGGCACAGTGACACCCACTGCTCACCCCACTAGATAATTCGCATTTGTCAGTTAGAGTCTTATCACAAAAAAAGGCCTCATGAAGCAAGCTTTGAGGCAAAAATAAAAACAGTTCTTGTCTTCCTCAGAATTTGCTCTATCAAACAGTATTATTGTGCTTTTTGTATCTGTTGCAGTTTCCATGGGAATAAATAGAAAGCATTAGTTTCAGAGCACCTGTGTAGTACACCATGGCTTGTCTAACTGATATTTTGTGATAGGTTTGAAGATGCCACCTGTGATTTGATGTGTACTTGATAATGAACTGGGCAACAGTTTCCTTGTAAAATGCACTTCTGTAAGTGAAAATCAATGTTAATGTTCATAATGAGAAGTACTATAGAAAATTTTGCAGTAAACTAGGGCAAAACTTCATCTGCAGCTGCTTAGATTTATCTGGATTTTTCACTGCTGTTTTTTGTGCTGCATTGTTACATTTTTTCTTTATCCTTCAGCAGTCTTTTGGATCAGTAATTTCTTTTCTCTGTGATGAATTAACTCCATGTTGTTCTCATTGCACCTTATGGACAAGTCAGTCTCACCTTATGGACAAATTTGTGCATCAATGAATTGAGTCCCGTGTGACTATTTCAAGACAAGAGATGTAAGCCATGGCTGGATGCTGTGGCAATAGCCACCTGCCTGATGTCTCTGGAAGGTGAGTCCATTCTCCAGATTCTCAGGAATAAGCATCTTTTGGTAACTAGGGCAAAATCCCAATTGTCTGGAAGCCATGATCTATAAGTGTGTTTTAACATGGATACATACTGTTTAGTTACTTGCTGGTTCATATAGTTACTTCAGTTTCTCCTTGGTTCTGCTCAGTCAGCTTCTCTACCTTACGTCTCAGGAAAACAAGCACACCTAAATACAAATGGCCATTAGGAAATAAGAAAGAGGGGAAAATAATGTTGACAGTCTTAATTCTTGTCTAAAGATAGCTGAGGAAAAGTATCAGGGTTGTTACTATTGCCAAAGCTGACAACAGATCTAGTCAGATGGTCTTTGCCCACAGTGGGTGCTACATTTCTTCCGAGTCAGGGTTTTGTCTGTCATGTGCCATCCAGTGACTCATCTTTCAGTCCTCAGGTATGGTGATCACTCCCTGTCTTGAGGAACAGAGACCATGAAGTCCTTCATCTCTCATTCTTTTAACTGCAAATGCTTTTGACGTCATTCACATAAATTTCTTCTTTTTAGAGTTTTAGTTCTTTGAGGTTTATTTGTCTCTCCAACAAGCTGTTTAAATGGGTCATCCAGGATTTTTTTTCAGGAATCCCTCAGCTTGTTTTCATTTTGTGGGTGCTTAAGGTTGGTCTTTAATTTCATTGAGTACATTACCAAGGACAAGAAAAAGGGAAGAGCTCAGTGACTTTCTGTCTGGCATACAGTATTCTTAAAGTAAACTTTCCAATGTATTGCCTGCTACTTCCTGTCCTTCCTATCCTTCCCGCCTTACACCTGTGCACTCACCTGGGCTATCTGCAAGAGACAACTATTTGGGAGCAGTGGACTGTGATAATCTATTTGTATGTTCAAAGGAGAAATGTTTCTTCTTTTTCTCATAGAAAATGAAGTGTTCTGACAGACTTTCTTTACCTGTTTTTCTCTATCTCTAGTTTATTGCCCATAGCAGATACAACATTCTTGACCAGGGTAATGCAATAACAATAGTGCAGGAGAAAATCAATCACAGTGTTTCTAGTGCTGCCTCATCACTGTTCTTCCTTAAACACTCTCCTTTATTTTTTCAAGCAATACACTGTCATAAGCCAATGCTTTATCTGCCAAACCAATGCCAGGACTGTGCAGTAATTATGTCTGCCACATAAACAGGCTGAGCTGCAGACAGAAATGTCATCACGGCCATTATACAAAGCACACTAGTTTTGGCTGCTGGTGTGCTCTGCTCAGCTATGAACTGGTTGATTAAACAAGAGCTGGCTAATGTTACTGTGGATTAGCATCAGGTCTTTAGTGGGGACATAGTAAACACTCAGTGAATGGAATTAATCCTAGTATTGAAAGAACTTACAGGTGCTTTAAAGATATACCTGAACAATGTCATCAGCCATATGGAAGGATGCTCACATGCTCAAAGCAGCTTGAACTTCATGGAAGTAACAGAAGAAATATGGCAGATCGTTTAGGATGTACATCTGCCCATGAATTTTGACAGTTAGAGGTACCCATGATTATAAATTTTACTTTTTTTCTGGGTCTCCACATGGCTGCAGAAGTTCTTCTGATGCTCTCCTCAAATCTTGTAACATTGTGGTTAAGATGGCTATCATGTTAATTATTTTATATTATGATGATTCTTAAAAATTATGTTTTGAAATGTTTTTTTTTGTCTTTTGAAAATATGAGTGGAAAGAAAATATCTATGAAATGTTTCTCTTTACTGTTATAGCAGCATCCTATGTTTATTGAAATAGAAGAAAACATTTGTCACAAAGCTAGTGCTTTTTTTTCTGAAGGTCTCTGTGAGCTTGAGAAAGGATGAAGTTCACTAACTGTTACCTATTCTTTCACTTCAGAGTGTTTCCTAGTAGCTGGAAGGAAAATGCAGTCTATAAAGCCACTGATCTTGTCTCCTATATCATAAAACTCTAACTTCTGAAAATCCAGAGAAGTTTAATTTGTTCCTTGTATTTGCTCCTTTGTAAAAAAAAATCTCTTTTGTTGGACTTACATTTAGCTTGAGTGTTTTTGCAATCAATGTAAAATTTGTTAAGCTTTTTCTTACACCAAAATGCATTTTGTTTTGGTTTGTTTTGTTCATCTGGTTATGTAGGCTTTATTTCATGGCAGTTATTATCTTCCTTAAGTACACAGGATATTTTTTGCTTTTGTGGAGACCTGAGTAAAAGCATGGACAGAAAAGGTAGTCAGAAGTCCTTGTTCCTTTTCTTCCTGGGAAATTCTTCCTCCTTGCAGAAAGAGGGATGCCAAAAGGAATCTCACACAGACCAGTGTTGTTGTGCCTCACGTGCTATGCCGTGTGTCAAAAATTCCTTGATCAGAAGCACTCTGCAATTCCTCTAAGAGCTGGCACACATCGCTGAAGACATGGAAAGTAAGGTTCTTGCATGGCATTAGCTCAAAAATAACAACTTTTATGGGACTGCAGTAATTACTGGTACCTTGTCAGTAGATATTATTGTTGAAAAGTTTTCCTGTTAAAGTCACTTTTTCCATCAAAATCACTTCTTCCACAGTAGGTATGGCAATATGATATATGAAGACATTTTTGTACAGAAGAACTTACACAGGTTCCTGGACTCAGCCTTCTCTCACCTCTTTGCCTCTCTTTTACAGGCCATAAGACTGGTAAATATTAATTCAGTCTGGTCCTGTGCTGCATACTTTCATGGCTGGAGAAACGCAAATTCCTTGCCCAGCTCAATGTCCACACTTGGGCAACTGGTGCTGATAGATGCCCACTTGCTATCAATGCGTATGATAGGTAGAGGAAAGTGTTTCTGAGACAGGTCCAGTTCAAGGAAAGCAAAGAGTTGTTACCTGATTGCTGTAGTAAACAGGTTATTCATCCATATGTAGAGGAGGTCAACAGCATCCTCTTCGACACAGTGACCTCAGCAGCAGGACTGAATTTGCTAAAGAGCTGCCTTGTGCTCTTGGGTCCTGGCTCTCGTCTGCGTTATTTCCTTACTTGTCATGTGGGGAAATAATTCTCCCTTACCAAATCTCAGAGGACATTTAAAGGATTAAGCAAGTATTATCTTTGCAGGATTGCAGATTCCATGTAAAGCTGTGTAGGTAGCACTGGATTTACTGCATAAACTAAGAAAGAGAAGTATTTGTTATTTACATGAAAGCAAGCAAAAAAAAAAAAAAAAAAGAACACAGACGTTAAGCACCACACAATCATTCAGTACTGGCAAGGCAATGTGCTGTCAGCCAGTGCTCATGAAAGTGCGAGTCTACTACTGGTGGTGGGAGTCACTGAGGTAGCTTGAGGTGACATCACAGGATAAAAACCTGCAAGATGGTGCTGGGTTATCCAGGGACCCTGGGGAGCAAGAGGATTGAAGAGGTAGAGATAACAAGCGCCAGCCCAAGGCCTGGTTTTTAAACTGCTGCAAAATAAGGGTTTCCAGCCCACGTGGAAGAGGCTGCTCTCCTCTCCCAAGCAGGTAGTCTTCATCTTGGAACAGGCAGGGTTGCTGTAGTAGGATAGGATGTCCCCTCTCTGCTTCCCATATATCTAAAGGATGGTATAAAACTTCACATGTAAATAGTTGTGGCATGCTTCAAACTTGCTTGGGCACATGTTCTTAGCCATCAGTACTCTGCTCATTAGTGAAAATTAGGTTGAATAAGGCACTCCGTGAGCCCTCGGTAGTTAATTTTAGCATTTCTGATGTACTTAGTATATAAGGCAAACAGTGTGCTTGGTGATTGGCTCTCATTTCACAGAAAGAAGCTTTGTGAATAGGACCTAGGACATTCAAGCATCTGTGTATAGGGTCACATCTGACCTTGCAATAAAAGCACCAGTACAGCATATCTCATATCTGGATGCTACATATTAGGCACATAACCTTAACATCACATATGAGAAAATAAAAACTCACGAGAAAATCTTTGTGAAGACAATCTTCTCCATCTTGGTCATATAACTAGGAGGTCCCACGGTCACCACCGGTGCTGTGATAATGACTTTGTATCTGCTTATTTGCCCTAACCTCAGGAGACCCAGAAGCTGGTTGCTCGAGGCATGGCCATCAGCTCTGGGGTCAGCAGGTGCTTTGCTTTGGTTTTTCAACATGTTGACTTCTTGCTGACTTCCTGCACACAGCTTACGTGATACAAAGGACTTTGTCCCAGCCTTCTATGTCAAATGGGAATTAAATTTCAGTGCAAACACGGGTTACATAGTTGAGCCTTTAAGCCTATGACAAACTGCAGTTCAGTCTGCTGCTGCTGTGGACAAACTATTCTTGTTAAACAGTTTAAATTTAGTTGGTAGAGCCACTGATAGATTATTCTGGGGACACATCCTGTTTACTGATCTCCACTAGTCATGTTATCTATTAATTCTGTTGTTTAAAAGCACATGCCTCGTACTTCCACTGTGTTGCTAATTTGTCTCTTTGTAATGTGAAGCAGAAATCCAAGGAAATTAGAACGTTACTCTGACCATTTCTACTAATGATCTTTATTAGTGCTTTGAGCAGTGGCTCAGATCTGCATGGCCAGGATGAAACCTGGCTCACTTTCTCTTAGCTCAGATTTTACAAACACAAGGAGGAAGTTTGCTTACTGTAGATCTGTAATCTGCAGCTGGCTGGATAAATCCACTCCTTTCAACTGTCTGACCTCCCTTCCACTACTACTCCAAAACACCATGATGTTGCAAGTGTTGAACAGAGGATGCTGTGCTCAAAACACTGGGTCTGGGAGCATAACTGCCCCTGTACTTTTCTTCCCCCACTATAGCCCCATTATCCCAACAAGGCTTTCTACCAAAGCAGCCTGATGCCTCTAGGGATTTTAGCTTTCTGCCCTGGCAGGGAACCAAGGCCTCCAGAAGGTGGATTGTTCTGGAGAGCAGAGAGGGATGTCAGAGAAATACTACTAGGTGCAACTCCCTTTCAGGGACTGATTTGGAGACCAATGTTCTACAGGGACAATGTCACCCCATGTTGCACCTCCTTGGGATTTAGGTGCTATAAACTATCCTCATGAGGGAAAGAGTGCTGTTTTTCAACCCTTTTGGTCTCAGAGACAGCACTATGTGCCAGGGCACTGCAAGCAGGGTCAGTAAATGTTCAGAGATTAGTTAGTAATAAGGATTTAGTTATGAACTGACAGCATATTTTGGGATGGATGTGCAAGTGCTGTGATTCTGCTGCTCCAGCCTGCATGATGCTGCTTGTCCCACGATGATCCTCAGGGAAGCCTCCATGCAGCATTACATACTCAGATACTGTTTGAGAAATATAACATGATATACAGTTCCTGCTTAAGCTGCCCAGTTAAAAATAAGTTTGAATTCCCAGTAAGACTGTTCTAGCCCCACAAAAAAATATCATCCTGTCTTACTGAGGAAAACAAAAAGCTTTGGAGAACAGTACTACTGCAGTAAAGCTACATCAAACTCCTCTGTGTGGCCTTTATTTCACTGTTATCATTAAAAGCACAATGATGGTAAATTTTGGGGGAGTAAGGGAAGAGATAGACAGAGATTATGAGCAGAAAATACTCTCACAGGGCTTTTTAAATGTATGCAAAATATTTATGTGAATATATTCTCTTGCCAGCTCTTCTTGGATTTGTCTGGCAGGCTTGGAATCCATCCAGGGGATGCATGGAGCCAGCTGAGGATGACATTGTGGTCCAGGTATTAGACAAACCTACGAGAGGTGAAATGCTACTGGACCTGGTGCTCACCTACACAGAGGAGCTTATTAAAGAGGATAATATTGGAGGCAGTCCAGTTTGTAAAAACAGACTGGTATTTTTACAGAAAAAAAACTTCTAATTTGTCACTTCCCCTTACACTTTGTTTATTTCTGAGCTATTTGACTCGCTGTATAAGATTGTAGCTCTCTCAAGGGAGCACTTTCCACGGACAAACATTCATGATTACTGAGTTTTGAGGTAGTCAGTAAATGACACTAGTGTGCGCTGGTGCTGTTTTATCTGTAGAGGCAAGTCATTTTTTCTTGTAGAAGATCTATCCAGGAAAAGACAGGGCTTTGGTGGGAGTAATATTCAATTTCTATCATGAAGGAGGAGCAGCAGCAGGATCTTCAGGGACTAATTTTTTCCAACAGCATGATCGGTGAGCTGGGTAAAGGAGTGAACAGTGAAGACTCTATGTCTGCAGATTATATTAAACTCTAGCAAGTAATCAAACGTGCTGATGAAACATGACTTCAAATGAACCTTGCAAAATGGAGTGAGCAAGCAAAAAGGTAGTTGATGAGTTTCAAAGTAAAAACTGTAGGGAAATATCATCTTGACTTTGTGTGATGCTGAACTCAGATATTGAACATATTGTTGCCATCTCTCTGCAATACACAGTGGCAGCAGTCAAAAAAGCCAGCAAAATAGTGGTTAGAATTAGAAGGATGATGAGAATAAGGAAAAAGGATCATTTTCCTATGTATGTGCACATTATCAGTGATGTGTGAAATTCTGGTCTCCACATCTCAAGACAGACATAGTGAAGGGCAGATAAAATGATCAACGGGAATCAAGATCAGTGTCTTCTGTGCAGATACTAAAATGCTGGTTATAATAAGATTTCATCTCAGAGAAAAAGAAGCTGGAGAAATATGCCTGAAGGTTACAGAATCAGAACGGAGGCAAGCCTAATGCAGAATTTGTATTCATTAAATCCCACGGTATGGGCACTGCAGGCACTCATTGCAATTGGTAGGAGATCAGTTTAAATCATTTCCCACACAGTGGGTAGTGAACTTCTGAATTTGATGTTGCAGAAGGCTGTAAAGCAGATGGCATCAACATATTCAAATATGGATTAGTCAACTTAATGCATCTGGAAACATTCTAAAAGTTCCAGCAGACACAAAAGTAGTGTGTACACTCTATCAGCCCAGCTGAGGTTGCTGGGGTAGGTGAGGTGAGATGAGCAGAAAGAGCAGCTGTGTTTGCTCACATGGCTGGCGTCTCCCATTGCACAGCTGGAGGCAGAGCAGAGGGCTGGATGCACCCGTGCTCCGACCTGCTACTGTCTCTTCAGATTGTTCCCAGCCATTTGTCTGGCCTATGTCCAGGTCAAGACAACAAATGCAGGCAGCACTTGCAAAAGGGCAAGAAGGGACAGAGACATAGGACCTCACACAGCTGGTGAGTGCAAACTGCCTCCAAACTAGCTTTCACTCCATATATTTGTTTTTATTAGAAATCTTGCAAGTTCTTCTTTTTAAACAAAAACATATTTTTTCTTCAAACAGAAAATGTTTGCTCTTACTGCTGAGAATTATACTTGATGGTATTATTTTTTAATGAAAACGTTGTTTTAAAGAAAATTATTTTTTTACTCATATGAGACTGTTTTAAGAAAAAGGCTTTTGCAGAAGTATTTCTTATTGATTATTGAGGTCATGCTCTGGAATGAAGTGTCTTTTTTTTTGTCCTGACAAGCTGAATATGTCTGCTACCAAAACAGTTCTTCAGAGTCACCTGGAAGCCTCACAGGGAGCTAAATGCTGGACACCCACAGAAGCCCTTCCCATCCTGCCTGCCTGGAGGTTTGTGATGAGTGAATATCCCTGTACCCATCTAAAAAGAAAAGAACCCTAACATTCTCAAATGCAGTATTTTCATGAAGTCGTTTTCAGCTTTCAGCCTGCTGTTCTTGAAAGAATGAAATGAAATGAAATGAAATAATATGAGTGAAAATTAAAAGCAGAACAAAAGAAAGCAACCTCACAAAGCAATGTCACAGTAAACAAGGTGACTGTTTTGCTTATTCTATAATTCACTGTGGCTGCATGGGTAGTCAAAGAGTTCATCACTGAAGAAGCAGCCTCTGGATTTGAGCTGAGCCACTTTAGGAGAATGATTGAAAAGTAAAAATAAGAAACCATTCCACCTGGTGTTCTCAGTTAGGACACTGCATAGCCTGAGACAGCCTTCCTGTTAAAACTTCTTGGCTGGATTGAATACATAAACTCACAGCAGTGTTTGTCAATAGAACTTTAATTTTGTCATTAACCTTAATGCAACTCATTGCTGTTTCATTTCCATTTGCTATATTTTCAAGAAAAGACTAAATCAGAAGATGTGGCAAAGGTTTGCAAGTGACTGACTTCACATTCCAGCTGAGACAGCCTCATCTTTTGGAACAGACAAGAGTGCTAACTTTACCTCTAATCACAAATTATACCTCCATTTTAAAAAGTGTAGGTTGATGGGAAATTTTGGCAAAACTGCCTGTTAAAAAAAAATAGACTCCTGATTCTTTGTGTAATTTTTTTGTCTTCATTACAGTGAGACAGAAATATGTTCCCTTCCACTTTCTATAACTATATTTTCCTCTAACAGGTTCTGCAGCATCCCACATCCTGCTGTCACAGCCCTTGTTACATAATGTCTGCTGCTGCCCATCACTTCAACAAGCCTTAGACTCTGCAGCCTTGAAAGGAGTGTGCTTGCGAGAGCAGAAAATCTGGCAGATTATTCCAGCATTATATCCCTTCTTCCTGTTTTTAAACATTTAATCATAATTGCTATTCTGTATCACGATTCTGCAGCACAAGAGCACACTGGGTGATGCAACTTGTGTCTACTTGGCCTCCATCTGTACGTCCTTGCATCGCACTGATTTGCTGCTTCTTGTCTTCTCTCCAAGTGCAGTCTCAGCTTGAGTGAAGCCAATGTCTCTATTACTGCTGGAACAGAAGCAAAAGAAAAAAAAGACCAGCAGCAACAGAAAGAAAAAGACACTGGACATGCGTGTATCTTAATTGTCAGTATAATGAAGCCAGTATGATAATGATTTTACTGCTTTAATCCCTGTCTGCTCTGCTGTTGCCTGTGGTAATTTTATTATTTTTTGAACTTACTCCTTGGTGTTGCTCCTGCCTGCAGCTGCTATGGAAGTGAGTATGACTTCTTCTGCTTTACAGACTCATTGGCATTCACCAGCGCTTGCAGAAACCAAAAACACATACGACAAGGATAAAGTTCTAAACTCACATTCATTTTTTTTTAAAGCTCAGCTAATGATCTCTTTAACCTAACTATGTTTAAACATAAAAGTGGCATCCTCCTTGTCAATCAAGGGTGCCTTGATTAATAATCATTATTAATGAAAATTAGCATAATTTTACTTTATTAAAATTTACCCTGCTAGTGCCGCTATCACTTAGACTGTAATAACACAGAGAAGTGCCCCTCCTATGACAGGCACAGTTTGCCATTTCCCAGATTCAAGGCCATGGAACGACTGCTTCTGAATGTGACCAGATTGCCTGTAATACGGGAAGGGCACTGCTGGCATGGTGATACCAACAGTGCAAGTGCCCTTTTCTTCTGGTGGCAAAGACATCTGGAGGGACTGTGGTCACTCTACCCTGCCTAACGCTTTGTGGGTTTCATTTGGGCAATGTGTCCAAATGTCAGTGTGATAAGGTGAAGCATCACTCTCTTGAATGGAGGCAGCTGAAGGTCGCTTAACTCTCCTTTCCTCTCCTGCCTTCAGTGATAGAACTCTTTGACACTGACTACTCTTTGATCTCACCAGATCTGGTGGTGGGATGTAGAAGAAAGAAGAAAGAACAAAAACAAAGAGCATCTCTATTAGAACAAGAACATGGGATGAAACTCTTTAGATCTACTCTGAAAAGAAAGTGCTCCAGTGACGGCTGCTTTGGTAATTTTTAGACAGAAACCATGAAGATCAGTCAGTGCTGTGAGAATGCGAACACTGATGTTTGAATTTTCTGCAGACAAGAAAATATTAATCTCTTGTTTTCTTGGAAAAGGGAAATGGTTCAATTTTTATATGAAAGAGAAACTCAACTTTTAGCATTCTGTATAAACAAATGTAAGCCCCACTGAATTTTGGCAGATAAATTATGCCCTTTGATTGTCATGTCACACTTTTATCTACTAAGGCACATTGATTTAAAACATTGTTACCAGAACATACTGTATACTTATTTTGTTTAGTTCTGTTTTCTGAGATCATTTATCAAAGTGATGTGTATTACAGAAAACTGCAAAACATGTAGGACAACTTCAAGTTTGCAGACACATTTGTAGAGCTGCTTGAATGAAGAATAAAAAAAAAATCTGACTTTTTCTCAAATTGAAATAAGAAATTAGTAAGGAGTAGCAAGAATTGGCTGCCTTTGTAACATGAAGATACTTTACATTTGTAGTGTTGGTGTCTGCAGAAACCTGCTCTGCTTTGTTCTCCACTGCTCATACTGAGAATATGTCAACGGTTTACGGGCGTTCAGCCCGATTCCATGACAAAGGGGACGGGGGATCCACGGGTCCACGCCCCGGGAAAAGGGAAAAGGGAAAAAGGGTAAGGAGATGGCCCTGAGAGCAAAGAACAGCGGCAACAATCTGAGGAGAAACAAACTAATTTACTAAATACGATATCGGAATGCAAAACAACACACTATAATACAATATAATTACAATTTAAGCTGATAAATCCAATACAGAGAGAGAGAATGTCCCAAAATCAAGGTAGGCCTTACTCTACTACCGACGATAAGACGGCTGGAGAGCAAGGTGCTGCCAAGACGAGAGACGGGCAGAAAAAGGGACGAGGTCTCATGATCTGCAAGTTTTTATACTGTGAGCTTTTATCTTTTCCCTCCGGCTGGAAAATGGTAACAGAGGAGCAAAGTACCGTGGGGACTGTAGTAGTCCTTCTCTTCTGAGAACCAGGTATATCCACTACATGATGTTATGATGTGGAATACCAATAACCGAAAATCACAAAACCATGACAGAATATCTGGTACAATTAATCATTAATTTCATCTCTCTTTTATTAAAGCACAGAACTGGATATACACACAGGGTTTATAATGGTATAATGAGCATACTTTGCTTTTGGTCTTTGGGTATCTCATTCTCTTGGAGTCTTCTGAAACCAAACAATCATTAAAAATTTTGAAAACAGACTATCCATAGCAACTAGGTCTTGTCTTCTTCCTTGATTATGTCTATCATTTTTTTCCTCTTGAAATAAAACATGCACAACTAAATTCTCTATTTGCTCCCTGCTGTTCTCTGACTGAGTCCCTGAGTAAACAAGATTTCTCATGGGTGGTTTGTGAGGAAGTGGAGGACAAGGAAGAGAAGGGGAGAATTTGTCAGTTTATATTTGAAATCATTGGTGCAGTATCACTGCAGCTGGAGAAAGAGTGAAAATGTCTGCAGAATGTGTATACTCTGGTTTCAAAGGCACTGAAATCTCTGTAGCTGACTGACACCACTGAGCTGCATCTGCTTTAACAGCAGCTGAGACATCTGTAGGAACAGTCACCAGACTTGAAACATCCCACACATCTCTAATCCAAATTAGAATAACTTCAGACTTTTTTAACTGCTGAAATGGCTTCACCATTCATGGAAAATGTTTTTTTTCAGCACTTAAATGTTTCCATTACAAGTCACCGGTAAAATATTTGCTGTCTGTGTTACCTAGGTATTGTTTTTTATAACTGATAGCCTCTGGTAAATCAATCTTAGTAGAACTTTCCCTTCTGATTTCCCCCAGTATACTATTTAGTTAAAGGAGGTGAAGATTGAAGTCTCTTTCCGTAACCTTCAGAGCATTTGCTGCTGACTAGTTGAAGAGTTAACTGAGTGAGATTAAAAACAATTTATTTTCTAAATTATTTGAAAGAATACTCCATAGCTTCACAGAAATTCCAAAAAATAAGCCTCTTCTCAAAGTGGTTTAATTTACAACTTTTTTTTTTTTAATTCTGACAATGCATTTCATTGCCTTTTCCACTTTTTTACTCCCCTACTGAACAAAAATTATGAAGTCAGAAGGAAAATATTTTAAGCCTGTTTTAATCTGAAGAGCACTGAGTAAAGAAGAGAGAAGATGTGTGTGGAAAGCGAGCTTTAGAGGATAAGGGAAGGGGAAATAACATTTTTCCTTTTTCTTCTCCTATTTTTTTCCAGGATAGGGAGAAATGAGGGAAGTTATCTGTGAATAATTTTTCCCTTGCTTTTTAACATGTCCCTGTCTTTTTCCCCTTACTCATTCACAAGTTTTATCACACCTAAGTCAAAGTTACGATTTTTCAAAACTATTGAAATATTAGTGAAAAAAGATGTAAAATTAGTTCATCCATGCAGACCTACTGGAGGAACTGCAGTAAATTTCACATCCACCATATTTTCAAAGGATGTTGTGGACTGTGAAGTTACACATGACTGTTAGACTTCATCTTGAGAAAAGTCTGCCATTGAATGGGAAAAAAATCTTGCTGTCTTTCATTCTTATTGAAACTTCTTTGCTGATGTCAGCAAAGGAATGAGAGAAATCAGGTGGAACATCTGTTGTAGAAGCTGTGGACTCAAAGTAAGGAAGAAGGTTGTGGTTTTAAAGCAGCTTGGGGAGTGCCAGCAGTTTAGTATTTGCTTATGCAAACTTGTGCATTTCTGAGCACCTGGCAGCCAGATGGGCTCTGAAGCAGGAGTAAGCACACAAGTGCATTGCCCTTGCATTAGGAAGTGCCTGTGCCAGCTACTTGCTGGTGTGGAAGCAGAGGTTACACCTGACCTGGAAAGGTGTTTAGGGGGCAAAGCTGACACTCCAGAAATTTTGAGTTTGCGCTAGTTCAGCAACTTGTATCATGCAGCTGGAACAATTTTAAACTGTGATTACAGGTGAAGATTTAGGCAGTAGACAAAGGTGCTAGTATGGGTGATAGTATGTTGTTGACTGCAGCTGGAGCTATTGTTACAGATGGTGAAAGCTTCTGTGGAGCTACTGGTGGCATGGAAATTTCTTGGTCACAAAATGCCATGCCTGTGTTCCGGACATCAAATACTTCCACGGGTTGTGCTGCTGGGGTTTCCCAGATGAAAAAGATGAGCTGCTCAGGTGCAGCTCATCTGCTGTGGCCCCTGTATGGGAAGAGGACAGGCTGCCTGGGAGAGCAGCCCCTGCCTGTGCAAGAAGGGCTTGGAGCAGGGGAGGGGAGCATTAAAGTACATGAAACTGTTTTGTTTGGGGATTGGCAGAGGAGTGGCCTGTATGAAGTTTGGTCTTTTGAGACAGTACAGGTAGGGTGAGTTTTAAAATGAAGCCTCTCTTGTCTCATGAAGTGATTGTATCTGTGTAAGGTGTGCTCAGATCTCTATCGAACTTATTGAATCACTGCTGTGTAAAAATCTGGCTGGTGTATAGTACTAGATAGCTGTTTTGCATAGAAAGTGTACCTCATATTGCTGCATCAATTCCAGGATTCTAGTTGGAGAATGAACAGAAATAGTGCCAGTATTTACGGTCTCAATGGTAGCTGGTCTTGCTTCATTTATGTATCAAACACACCCAGGACATGAATTAGTGCTATATCTTACCATTCTTTACAATTTGCGTCACGAACCTCTTAGTACATTTTTGAGATACCATGTTTCTGATTCTGGTAAGTATGTTTCTGATTTGTAGTAAAATCACTGGTTATCCTGATCCATGGAACTTAAACTTTGTTGTATTTTTGCCTGCTTTTGTTAACTGTTAACACATACATGGAACTTAAATTCTGTCTTCAATGAGACCAGGTTCCCTTAAAGGCACTCAGATCAGACCAGTGTTGATTCCAAGTATAAATCCTAATCACATCCCAACTTGTTAGGGGGTTTCAGCTTCTAGCTTTAGAGAAAAACAAAAACAAACAAACAAAAAAACCCCAACAAAGTATTTCCTCTTCAATTTTGGGGAAAATGTTTTTCCACTGAAATATGCACTAATTGCAAAATTAAATTTGCACAAGTATTGCAATAAAAGGATGATGCATGGAAAATCTAAACTTAGGTTCTAAGATTTTGAATTTGTTTGCATTCTCTTTACAGTTTATCAGCGTCTTTAACCTCGCTTGAGTTACTTTGTATTACAGTGAAGAGAAAATCCTAAATTTCTAATATATTGACACACAGTTGTTTTTTCTTTATTGATTCCCTCAATTTACAAGTGGCTGAAAAATCTGCATCTCTGAAGAAAATATTAAAATAATGTATATATTTTTTCTTTTCTCTTATGTTTTGAGGTTTTGGTATATTTTATATTTTGATCTGTTTGGAAATAATCAGGATGATGTATTCAGGTCATAAAGAGGTGGAAAGTGACTTACAATTTATTGGCGGATAAAGTATGCACGTTAGTAATTGATTTTTTTTTCCTTTGTTCTAAATAGGCCATTCTAGATGAATTTAAAATCCAGGCTTGTCTGACCTTTACTTGACTAGCGTAAAATATTCTTTACACCTAAGAAGAACTCATGCATCTCTTCATAATTATGGAACTAGTATATAATGGAAGTCTGAAAAAGTATTAAACTTTGAAAAGCTAAGTGTAAAAGTCCAGTGTAGCTTATTCCGTCTATTGTTTTCTCATCCTCTGCAAAGAATGCAAGAGAAAATATGAGTATTAATGATAAAAAAAACATTAAAGGATGATAGCAAATATATTTAATGGCAGTCACCATGATTTTGAAATAAATAAATAATGTTAAGAAAATCTTATTCAAATCAGATTCATTAAAAAGTATCAGCAAAATATCAGTATGAGTACCACATAATATTCTGATTTAAAACTAGCACACTGATATCATTAAAGTAAATAGCACGTGGATTAAAAGCTGGATCAAAAGGGTAGCCTCACCAACTGGAATTGTTTTGAGCATATTCCATGTACTAGATTATTACCAAGTCTTATGTTATTCTGTTTTTTCATTAGTGATCTAGATGCAAATGTTCTCATACTGTAAATAGCAGTGATATTTTGTTAGGAAGATAGGCAGAGTGTTAATCAATGATGAGAACATAGAAAATGGAAGGAGAAATCAGGATGCTTTAGTACAGCAGGCCTGTTAACACACATTTTGCTAATGCAGTCAAATATAAACTTGTTGGTTCAGACCCAGGCTCTGTAGGCAGTCCCTTTAATGAGAAACCTGAAGCAGCAGCGAGTCTGCAAAAGCGTAGGGGTTGGTCTGTATCTTTCCATGCCTCGGGCTGTGGTAAGGAAGGCTGACGTTGTTGTTAGAGGAACAGTGAAGATGAGGAGGAAAAAGTGAAATGGGACTGATACTGCAAGACTGTTCACGTCTAGTGTGCCTCTAAAATGCAGAATGAAAATGGTATGACAACAGCTACAAAAGCCACTGCTGGGCTGTAGGTACAGTGAAAATCTTGAAATAATTTGGGCTACATAGCTTAGCAAAAGAAGGCTGAGGGGCAATATATTTGAAATTTACAAGTATATTCAAATAATTTTGATTTGCCTCTCTGTTGTCTACTTTTGTTACAGAAAGCAAATTGCAATGGAATAAATGAAGAAGATGAGAGATTTCTTTTAAACAGTACTTCTTATTTTTAGAGGAGGTAACCTTCCGCTAGAAAAAAGTTATACCTCAGTTGCATGTTGTTGGGTTCAATAAAGGGTGACTGAATGAAATTTTACAGTTGGTATTTTATAAATGAGCAGCCTAGGTCCTTAAGTGCAGTTAACTGGCCTTCTATTTTATAAATCTAGAAATCAGAAGGAAGAAAGTGGATAGGACAACTCTATGCAATTGCATCTTAGTTTCTCCTTGACTAAGGCTGAAACGCAGTGTAGACAGCAAGCTCTGTGAACATGTGTGCTTCCTTGGCTTTCTCTCAAATACTTACTGCAAATAAATATTTGACTATAAAGAATTCATGTAAGTAGAGGCCTGAAATTTCCATGCCCTCAGTCTACATAAAAACTTAGTTTGTAATTGATTGTTAATCAAATTGCAATGAGGGCACGTAAAATAAGTCCTGGAATGGATGAGACTTGGGCCTGTTGCTTGCTGAAGAGTGAACAGAGATGACATTGTCTTGGGGAATTTTCTCTTCTCTCTTGCCAGAGGAGAGCTCCTTCCTTAGGCATCCCTTGCTGCCATGCTTCAGAGGATTCTCTGTGAGGTGGGAGTATCTTCTGTGTCTTTCTCCACTGCTGCTTCTGCCAGGAGCCCTCAGCCTCCTGTTCAGCAGAAAATAGCATGGATCATGCCAGTACAGTGCTTGAGACTAAGCTAATTAAGCCTGTTCAGAGAGACAAGATGCAATGGTAGGGTATATCACCTTAGACTTGGTGAGACGATAATGCACCATTATCCTTTTCAGGCTTGGAGCATGGGGCAGAGCTGGCTTGCATCTGGTATTGTTTATGTTGTAAACATCCCTGATGTAAACCCAAGCAATGGGTGCATAGGTTTGGCAGTCTTCAGGATGATAAATCAGCAATCAGATCACTGCTTAAAATGCGTCACTTCAATTGTCCTGCCCATGACATGGGAAAATGCTTTGAACCCATTCTTAATGGATAAAGGTTTTATGTTCAAGTGACTGGGAACTTTGGGCAACAGTGTGTAGCAAAGTAAATTGTACCAGAGAAGCATTTTGTAGTCAAGGATTACTTAAGACTATAGTCTAAAATGATGCATTGCTAATCTTTCTGTTGCTCTTGTGTGACCTTTATTCAGAAAAGATGGGTACCCACATTAAAGATTATCCTGCTGCATAAAAACTAAGGCCCTATCCTGCAGAAAATATTTGGTAAATGGATTCTTGCATGCTCTCACTCCTCATAAAGACTGTAAAATCTGCAAGCTTTTGGCAAAATCTCCAAAAGTGAATGTAGAGATCATGTTTTATGTCAGGACTGAGAACTGAAATCACATAAGAGTAGAATTCAGTTTCTTCATTTTTTACTTTGTCCCACAGACAATTTTGTGGCAGAAAGGTCTGAAATAGCATACTGAAACCTGTTCTGCTTGTCAGCTGAGCTGCCGTGTCTCCAAGTCTCTGATTTATATATCAGAGAATATAATAGCAGCCACTCCCACAGAAAATTAGCTTTGCCTGTGTGTTATGGTGCAAGGGACAAGGATATCTAGGGTTTGGTTCTGCATCTCCTTGTTTACGTCTGTGTAATTTGACTGACTTCAGTGTACTCACACTGGTACAAATGAGATCAGGTCTTTAGTGCAGAATTTATTTGAAATGGTGCAGGTTGCTTTTATATTTGTGCTCTTTCATTCAGCTTTCTCCTTAGATGTGGGTTCCACTACAAAAATAAGGCTGTGCCTGCACATGCTTTTTTATAAGTAGGATGGCTTTGTAATTCTGGAAGTCTTAAAATAACTAAGAAACATGATATCCTCGCACATTCCTTTATAAAGCTGACACATCTGTGGTGGGATCACACGTTGCTTGGATATCATTTATTAGCAGAGCAGGGAAATTTTCTCTGGAAGTAATCTCCTCCCACACCTCAAATGCAACTTTGAAAAATAGAGAAACTGCATGAAAAGAAAAATTAAAAATAAACCTGATTTTTCCCCCATAAAAATATTTAAATAGGAAGACTTAGCTCCTTTTCTCCTGAGTAGCTTGTGCTGTAGGCAGGCAGATCTCTCAGATCAAGGCAGGCCTCCATAACTGGTACCTAGTGATGATATGCTAGTTAACCCATGTTCCCAACTAATGCAAGCTGTCACACTCCGTTTCCATGCACAGACAGCATATACTAGCTTTATGGCCTGAGTACTTTTAAAATCAAACATCTCAAGGAAAATAACAGTTATTTTTACCTCGTTTGTGAGGGAACGTTTTATTTCCCAGAGAAGTATCTGTAATCCTGCTGGCTGAACAGCCACCTGCTAAGATGTGTCCATTCTACTAGGAGACCTTGATTCTTGTAACCAGTCCCCTCATTTTGAACTGATCCTGAAGCTGGAAGTAATCTCCAAGGATGGTTTTCTGTGTTCTGACTCTAAAGTGTTTCATGTAAATCCCTCCTTGAAAAAGAATAGACTGTGATTAAGTATTTATGGATACACAGAGACTTGCTTTTTCTGTGCTGCCCTTGCTCTGTGTGAAGAAATTTTTATGGTGCTGTAGAACATAATTTGGTTTATGACCTCCTGGATGGTTTCAAAATACAATGGTATTTTTTCTCCTGACATATGAATGTATCCAATGATTTATTCCTTCACACACGTTGGGTGACCAGCTCAAAACTTGGTTACTGCTAGAAACAAACAGTGGAAACAGAGGTAGCACAGCTGCTACCTTTGTCTGAGGTTACATAGTGCTCTCTGCTTACTCATGGCTGCCCTGACACTATACAGCAGCCAGCTATACGTGTCCTCAGAACTCGCTATGAACATTGTGTTTAGTAGTACTTCAAAACTGTCTGAAAGGAAAATTTAAAAAAGAGGGGGATGTTAAAAAAAAAAAAAAAAAAGCTCTTAGTTTGATGGCAGTGCTTGTGCAGCAGAGCCCACATAAATAATAAAGTTCCCTTTTCTCATTTATATTTGGGTATGGAAATAATAGCAGGTAACATGAGGGTAAGGATATTTACTTTGGTCCCAGGATTTCTGGAAGTCGTTTTGGACATAGAATCATAGAATCATAGAATTAGCTAGGTTGGAAAAGACCTACAAGATCACCCAGTCCAACCATGCACCTACCACCAACATAACCCCACTAAACCAGGTCTCTCAACGCTATATCTAAACGTTTCTTGAACACCTCCAGGGACGGCGACTCAACTACCTCCCTGGGCAGCCTGTTCCAGCGTCTGACCGCTCTTTCAGAAAAGTAGTATTTCCTAATGTCCAGCCTAAATCTCCCCTGGC
>NC_034438.1:17958506-18086748 GCF_002078875.1 Numida meleagris
CTCCTGAATCATGGGGGGTTTGTTTCGCTCCCCATCCGAGTCTTCCAGCTCAGAGAGTAGAGTGCTCTGAGGACAACTGGTCTGGCTTTTAAAGACAGACGTAAAAAAGGCATTGAGAACTTCAGCCTTTTCATTGTCCTCAGTGGCCACATTCCCAGCTGCGTCCAGTAAAGAATGGAGATTCTCCTTGGTCCTCCTCTTACTGTTAATATATTTGTAAAAGAGTTTCTTGTTCTCTTTAATCCCAGCAGCCAAGCTTAATTCGAGCTGGGCCTTTGCCTTTCTAATTTTCTCCCTGCACATAGAGTAATATATTTTTTGCACTGTTACAGTAAATTTAGTTCCTCTAGAAAAATATGCACTATAAGCTTGCAAAAAAGGTGTTGATGGTCATGGGACTGTATGCTCCCTCACATCCTCTGTGAAAAATTAGCCATACATTCAGTTATAGTGGTTTTATATCAACATGTGAGAATATTTTGTAGCCTTTCTCCATGCTTCACAGTCAGAAGTTTCCAGGAGTCTGTAAGATCAAGTAAAATAGCAATGTCCTCCTTCCCTAATAGTTGCATAATGTTGGCATCACATATGAGGAATATGGTTTCCCTCTAGTTTACTATGGCTTTTGCTGGACAAAGTTCTAAGCAGTTAAAAATCTGCCATGAAAGAGCAATTTATCTGGTAAGGAGTGTGTGGTCAGTGCGCCAGCGTGAGCTACTTGCTCACACTGACTGCAGTGAAAACAAGTAACAATGGATGACATCTATCAGAGCAAAGACATAAGCCTGAAATTGAAACTTTATTTATTTGAAGGGGGTTAAAAGACTCTCAAGGAAAATGCGTGGTGTAAAATTGAGAGAAGCTTTATTACAAAGAATCAGTACATATGTTGGAAAACAGTACAGAGAGTATCAAAACTAGGAACATGATTTACTTTTACCTCATGGTCCAGTGGGCAGAATTTCAAATGAGATTTATTTCATTCTGTGCAAGTTTATGGGATGTTTAAAGAGGAACTGTAGGCTGGTGATCACAAAAGCTTGGATCTATCCATAATCAAGGAATAGCTAAGCAAGAGGATAGATTTCTAGAAGTGTACTTGAAGGTGAACAGAAAATCCTTTTTAGAATTTGTTAGTGTCTCACAAGCCACAAACCTGTTCTGGAGGATTGTAGCAGGCTTTGTTTTCCTCTGATGCAGGCAAAAGAAATGTGTTTTACAGACTATTCCAGAGAACTGCACATGTAAAATAAAGCTTATACACAAATAATCAGGAATAGAAACTCTGCTGTAGCATTCATTCATTCTCAGCATTTCTTTTGTGCAAGGGAATAAAAATGCCTTTTGTGCCCCGTTGCTTGCCTGTGTGCAGCAGCTTGCTGGGTGACTTCCCATTGGAGAAGTAATTGAGGACACAGAGCTTGGCTTTGTCTTTGGTGAGACCTACTCTTACTGCATTAATTTCCAAGAAACACTATTTCCTTGCCATATTTTTCAAGAAAATTTTCAATACACTTATTTTTCAAAGACAAAGCACTGCTTAAATGATAATAAATACACTTCCTTCCTTCCTTTAGTGATGCAATTGAACATCAGCATGATATCACTGTTAATGCAGTATCATCCTAGTTCTCAAATACTGCACTCTGCCTTTAGTTTAGATCTGTTTCTTATATCTGGTTTGCTTTGATTATATATAGCATAGTCCCCTATGAGTGAATTAGAAATGTACAATAGAAATCTTAATTAAAATTTCATATATATATTCTTACTTTGCTCTCAGAATATACAGGAAACAACTGATGGAATTTATATCAGTCCTGAGTTAGTGACAGGCTCCTTTAGGGGGTGATTTAGTTCATTTATGAGATGAGCAAGCTGATGTAGTAGGAGTAGGACAATGCTCAGGGCAAAGCCTGGAAACAACCTCACTCTTTGAAAAAAGTCTAATGACTGCAAAGACTCCCACTCCTCCTTTTCCTTCTCTCTTCATCCCCAAGCCTTTAACTCTACTCACTGCAGTGCTTTTTTTAATTCTGTCATAAAGTTGGAGGCTGCCTAATTCATCCCTTAAATATTAACTCTACTCAGCATGCTATAGCATCCCAGAAGTGTGCAAGTCAGTACCACAGGGGGCAGGGAGGGCAGAGAATCTGCAAGCCCTTGAGGAGGGATGCAGTGCTACTTCCAGCCTTTTGCCCCAATGTATCCTAGCTTGGGAAGCAAAGGCAGGATTCAGTCCTTGCCAAGGCTGCTTGCCCTGAGTTCAAACAGGCACAGTGCTCCTCACTGCCCACACTGCATGCACTGTGCAGAACTGGCCTCAGTGTTTTCACCCCAATAAATGAGTTTTTCAAAGCCTTTTGCCAGCTGCTTGATGCACAGAGCAGAGCTATTCTAACAACTACTGGAGGAAGGGAGGACACGGCCGGGTGGTTTCCAGGGCTTATGAGCCTCCTGACCTGGGGAAGGGTGTGAGCTCTGGCTGCTGTCTCCTCTATCGTGCTGAGTTCTTGCAAGGTTTGAAATTGGTGTTCTAAGAAGTGTTCAGGCTTGGGAAAATATTTTGAGGTCAGACCTGAAAGGAAGAATAATGCCCTTTTCCCAAGACTCTCTTTCCCACAGGTGCCTAAAGATAACCAAATGATGATGAAGTTGATAAGATAATTAAGCTGCTAAAGGCAGGCAGCATTTGAGGACAATCTGGCAGCTGCTCTGTGAAGTGGCTTTGGTTGAAAGCTATGTCCTACTGGAGTAAACTGCACAAACTATGCCGCAGAGCCAACTACAAACACCTTCTTGGCACAAGGAAGAGTGTCAGGCTGATTCACAGGATCATAAGTAGGTTGTGGCCTGAGAATTGCTTTATTAAGCAAAGCTGTCGAAGTGGGAGCTTGTTTCTTAGGAAAATCAATTGCCCTGATTCAGGTTATATAGTGCAGATACATCAGTCCCAGAGCTGGTTTCTCCGCAGGCAGGCAGGCAGGCAGCTGGCTGGCTAAGAAGCCCTGTGACTTTGACAACTTCTTACTGGGATTTCCTTGCAGTTCCTAGCACTATACAGCATTTGATTTTTCATGAACAGGTGTTTTCCAGAAGTTCTGAGTTATTTATCCATTGTTATTTAACTAAAATAATTGCTTCTAATAAAGAATACCCAAAAATCTATAGCTGACTCAGCACTCTACGAGCAACAAATAACTGAGTGGTAATTTTTAAAATGCTGTCCACCATTAATCAGTGTCAGTTGCCTGAAATAACTCATTTGACTGGGGAGAAAAAAAACCCTAACATTTCATTTTTTGAGCAAACATGCACTTGATTTAATAGAAGATGACAGTAACTTCTGGTATTTTTAGGAGTTGCTATGTGCTGTCTTTTAAGGAGTTCAGCAGCCAAATGGGAACTGAATTTTTTGAATTGGGATATAGCTGCTTACTGTGACAAAATAACCAGCAGTGTTCTGTTCCAGAATTTGCTCAGATGTTGTCTTTAGGCTGATGGTGAGAATTTATGATTCAGTCTAATGGAATGCCTAAATCTCAGTGACTGATCTTTTTCAGGCTGGTAGATTCCTTTAACGCTGCCTGACAACACTTTTCTGGGAGGCATCTGAGTTTGTGAATTAGCTCTGATTTTAAGTCTGGCCTGTGATTACAATTAAACTTTTATTCTTATTTTGTTGAACTGGAAAATAGGCTTATTATTATTTTTTTAACAGACAGGAACATTTCTAAACTAAGCTGTTTTTTTTTAATGAAAAATCAAAACATTTCTTAATATTTATCTTTTCTTCTCTCCAGGCTCTTTCAGCAGAAACTAATCAGTAAATCATATGCCTTTCTGCAGATAGTTACAGATGTACCTAAATCTGCATTTTCAGCCAACAAATTATTCAACTGAAAAAATTTCATCCTGTAATCTTTGAGGTAATTCTTCTTCAGCATATTGAAAGAAATCAGCATCTCAATGTAAATGCATAACAGGCTGTGGTGCATTATTCTCTGAACTTTTGTAAAATAAACTATTTTCCTGCTAGTCAGAGATCATTTTTAGAGTTGCACAGGCCTGATAAAACTAGAATTATATGACCTTAAATTTTATTATTTTAAAGTTGTATTATTTTAAAGGCTGGAGCACCTCCCCTATGAAGACAGCCTGAGTGAGCTTGGCTTGTTCAGCCTGGAGAAGAGAAGGCTGTGGGGTGACCTCACTGCAGCCTTCCAGTACCTAATGGGAGCCTACAAACAGGAAGGGAGTCAACTCTTGACAAGGGTAGATAATGGCAGGACAAGGGGAAATTATTTGAAAGCTGAAGGAGGGAAGATTTAAGTTGGATACTGGGGGAAGTTCTTTACCAATAGAGTGGTGAGGTGCTGGAACAGGCTGCCCAGAGAGCTTGTGGGTTCCCCATCCCTGGAGGTGTTCAAGGCCACGTTGGATGGCACCCTGGGCAGCCTGGTCTGGTATTAGATGTGGAGGTTGGTAGCCCTGCCTGCGGCAGGGGGAATGGAGCATGATGATCCTTGAGGTCCCTTCCAACCCAAGCCATTCTATGATTCTATGAAAGTATAATTAAAAAGAAATGAGTAACTCTATAAAGAGTACTGATGGAATTAAGATTTCCAAACAAGGTTTTAAAGAACACAGCTGTCCAGAGGTGATGCCTGAGTGAGATGTATGGGACATGCATGAATCACAATAGGAACAGGGTAGAAAAATCAGCTTCCATGCCACAAAAACAGCATATTACACCGAGATGAAAAAATGACGTCATGGAAGCTTTAGTTGTTCTATGTGCCATGGAGCCTCCAAGGATCATGGAGTGAAAAAGAAAAAAGTGCTTATGGAAACTGGAAATGTAAGAGACAAAACATGAACTCTGGTTGACCCTTTAGGAGAATGGGGAAGAAGCTGATTCCTGGTAAATTTGGAGATTTTAATGAGCATTATCTCAGTGCAGGTTCCACAAAACGTTGACCGTAGCTTTGCTGAGAGGTTCTTAACAGCAATTATTTATTGTTTTTTGTTACTTATTGCTGGAAATTTTATCAAACAGGGTTTGTTTAAGGGTGGTAATATGTTCTCGAGTGGCAAACTTGAATTAGATACCATCTGCAGAAATTTTGCTCTTACCCTAAAATCTTTGACAGCTTTGTTGAGTGGTTCTGGGGCAGAAAACGTAGAGCTGGTCTGAATCTGGTTTCAAGGCATCAGGGCTGGGAGTAATGAGGGTGACTCTCCCAGTGGTGGAAGTGGCAGCACCTCTTGGCAGGACCTGTGCCACAGCGGTGGCTGCTGTGGGATTGCGTGGAGTCCCAGCACTGCTGGTTCCGTTCAGTCAGACATTAGAGCAGAAGCTGCAGGTAGGTGTGGTGCAAGTGCTGGACTGAGTACTGACAGCTTTTCCTCAGGTCCATTTCAGGTAGATTTCTGTTTACGAATGAGGTGTGAGGTGGTGGGGATTATTTTGCAACAGAGTGAGCTGATTAAGACTTTGTTAGTATTCTGAGACTAATTACTTGTTTTCATATGCAACTGAATTTTGCCAGTATCATATTTTAAAATCAATTGCCTATTTATTTCCTCAAAAACTGACATTGTTGGATATAACAACAGTGATTGAGCCTGCAAATAAAAGGGGTAGCAGCTACAGAGGGATGAGATTTCTCCCTCAAGTAAGAGTGCAGCAGAACTAGAGTTGGTGATAAACTGACTCCAAGCAAGACCAGTTAGTGCCAAAGACACTCTAGGTCTGTTAAACCAACATTTTGCCCCTTCCATCTTTGTGTGTGAATCAATGCAAATAACAAAACTCTCTCTTTTCTCTCAAGGATCTTGTAGAGAAGCCCCTTTCCAACCAGCTATGCCACGTCTTGATGGCTGACTCCAACTTCCCCCAGCTCCTTCTGGGGCTGTGCCACTGCCAATACTCTACCAGGTGCCTGTTAGAGGGGAAGACCTGCCAAAGAGGAGTGCTTAAATTGAGGACTAAACTCCCCTTAAAAATGGGATTAACACTCATAATTTCACCCATCTAAAGGTGGCCCTTTACATGTGAGGGGCAAGAATGCCAGATAAATGTGAGCTGTGTCTGCTGCTGACTGGAAAATGCAGAAAGAGGAGTGATCTGGATGTGTGAGAGAGGGAGCACAGGAACCTCTGGAAAGGCCACCAGGTATGGAAGGAGCCATGAAGTATGTGACAGTGCCCATTGGCTAGCATCGGGGGGGAGTGGTTGGTTGCCAGTGGAAGCTCTGGGTCCGTGCTCCTTTTCTGCTTGTTTTCAGACAGATCAGTTTGCTTTGACCTCTTGAATTAAAAGAGAGAAGTAGGAAGGAAGAGCTTTCACATGATAAGAGCAGGAGCCTATACTGTATGTTCTGGATCAAAACAGGAAACGTTTGCTGGCACTATCCCCTTCTCTCTCTGTGTTTCAGCTCCCTGATGACCAAAGTTTTGAAGGTATGTTCTCTCTTGACCTCCACCCTCCCGGTTATCATGAGGCTAACTCAAGCTTGTTATCCCTTCATTTATTTGCTCACAAGGAGACTGAAGAACTGTGTAATGGATAGAGGGGAGGAGGGTAATATAGAGAATAATACTGCTTGTCTTTTCCTCCCTCCCCACTTATTTTTCTCCTTGGTTAGTTGTTTTTCTCAGTAGGACGGTGAGGTCAGTATCCAAACTTACTCTTGAGTTTTTCTTGGCCAATTCACTTCAGATATCTACTATTCTTTCTTTTGAGAAACCAGTCATAGTTTGATCCCTCAATACTCATGAGATTATAGGAAAAACTATATTCTGGATGAGAACACAGAAGGTCTGAGCGGTGAAGTCACCCCTCCCCTCGGACTACCAGCTCAACTATCCTTCCCTACTGTGGGAAACCACTAGCACCTAGTGGTGTCACCCCCAGACTTCCTGAGGGTGCACTGTATCCTGCTGCCTGGACTGCCAGGATGCTCGATACCATCAGCTACTGAAATGTCACCCCTAACTGAATCTACCTGGACACTGAATTGTTGTCCCCTACTCTTTAATTCTGTTATCCAGCACAACTTCTTGTTCCTCGAGCCTGTCCTTATTTGTAGTTTGGTTATGAGAATACTACATATCTAAACCCTTGTGAATGTCTGAATATACTTTAATATTTTTAACCTTGACATACTTTAATGTATTTTTTATTTAAAAAAGCTAAATATTTTTAAAGGATGTATATTACTTTGAAAAAAAAAAAAGTAAGAAAGACTGTATCAAACTTTGATAGCTTTCCTGCATGACATTTTTAAGTACTGCAGTTTGCAGTTCTCCCAGGCTTCCATTAGAATTGTAAGACAATAAAATCTGTCCATGGTGGCTGCTTTAGTAGCTACATAAGGGATAAAAATATCATTTCTCTCAGATGATGGCCTAGAGACAGTCAAGTGAGGTGGAATCCCAGACAAAAATGCAGAATTACTGAGCCCAGACATTTGGTGATGATGGTGTTCACCTACAAAATGAAAGAGAAAACATGAAAATGGTACTTTTAACAAAAGCTAAAGTAGATATAATTAAAAAAAAAAAGACAAATCAACAAAAAGCTCAGTATTAATTGTAGAGGTTTATGAGTGAGCTTTTGCTTAACAAACTACCAGGTGCTGTGTAAACATATATTACATTAAACTTGAATAACTGGAAGGACAAATTTTTGGGAAGGTTTGAGGTAGGGATCCCAGTGATAGGAGATCTTCAGTCACTTTGTATTTTTGTGCCAGCGTGTGTTGCACCAGCTTTTCACAGACTGCTTCTGACTACTGCCAGAACTTTGGAAGCAAGAAGTACTCCTTATCCCACCATCCTCATATCGCTCAGGCTGCAGCTCTGCACAGCACATGCCTAAACTGAAGTCTGCATTTATGCTGGCTGGGATGGAATCAGTCCTAGGGTTGAATACTCCAAGCAAATATGTGCTTAAAATTCAGCAAATTCATGAATTGAAACATTTCTTAACTGCAGCATGCTATGTGATGGAGGGCACACCCAGTAGCAGCCTGGTGGCATCCACGGGAGAGTTTTATGTCTTCATCCTTTAACTTCTTCTTCTTCACCCTTTAACTATCACCACAAGTTTTGGCAGCATTGAGGGAATATCCCAGGTGGTGGCTGGAGAAGTCTGTGAGGAAAGCAGGGATGAGGCATTGTGTGCAGGCCTCCCTGCTCCCCAGGCCCTCCCTGATGGTTCTGTGCTGCAGTGCTGTGCTGTCATAACATGAGTGTCTACTCCGCATGGATCTTGAAAACATGTTTTTTAAGCCCCAGCCACAGTCAGCACTCTGTGTTTTCCATCATCTTAATCTAGGTTTTAATCTGCTTTATCTGAGGTGACAGAGGGCCTTTCAGAGAAAAAAAGATGTTCATTACTTCACTTCAAGTGAGTGGTTACATTTCGGCTTTGGTTCCCTTTCCCGTATTAAGTCATACTCGCTTTAGTTTTGTTTTCAGTTTGCATGATTTCCAGACATGTCCCTCCTCCACTCCCTCTGAACTCTCTTGCCAGTACAAAGTCACACAAACTGACTCAATCCAATGATTCTTCCCAGCTTTTGACTAAGCAGAGCACGATCTAAGGGATGTTTATGATCTACAAATATCGCAAAGCTATTCCTCCTTGAGTGTTTAGTATGCCATTTGTGTGAATGTGACCGCACAGATTTTCTGCCTCATCGTGCAGCTGAACAGCAACATTTTGTGCACCTTGAACAAAGGCAGAGGGCATTGCTGGCAGGCTGACATAGGATTGTTCTGATGGTGACCAGCTGGTGTTGGTTTGCTGGTAGAGAGGAGCTTGGGGCAGTGAGGAGCACTACCCCTGGCTCATACAAAGCTCGCAGTAGGTCTGGTAGGGCTGTGCCGACGCCAGGAGAAAGCTCCAGCAGATAAAGCCAGAATCAGTGGCTGCTGTCAGTGTTTCCAGCAGCGCTGCTGTTTTTTTTACTTCATGGCAAAAGAAACGAGGCTGAGTGGCAGCTTTCGTTAAGCCATTTCCTGGCAGTGTGCAGGTTAAGCTTATTTGGAAACAAATATATCTTTCTAATCCCTGGCTAAGAAAACTTGACATCTATCCCTACACATGACGTGATTTCTCCAGCAGGCTTTCCTATGCATACTGTAGCCAGGCCTGCTGCTGTGCACAGTGCTGTAAATGTGGTGGTCTGTTTCTGTTCTTCTGTCCTTTTTCTTTTCCCTTCTTTTTCCTTCCTTGCTCTAATCTGTGTCTTGCTTGCTTGTAGTGGAGAGTGATAAAACAATATGTGAGTAGAATGGGGTATATATACATAGGGACCTCCAAAAGTAACGCCTCCTATATATTACCATGCAACAGATATCAAGAGCACGATAGCACTATTTGATAGAGCAAATTCTCAGCTACAAAATGCTTTTTTTCAACACAGTTACCACCATTAGCTATGCATATTAGTTTCACCAGCAATAAACAAGAGCGATGAACAAGAAATCTGCACCAATGGAGATGACCCACTGTCACTATTGCCACTGCTGAAATGCAACACCCACCACGTCACTGTGCTCACATCCACTGTTTGGGCTCCAAAAAACACTCAGCAAGCATCAATGAATGTCAGTGGGTGCCATATTTTCTGTGTGGAGGAGTTCCATGACACACCTTTGCTTCATATGCACTCCCATGTCAGATGTCATTTTGTCAGAGTGCCCCTCTGCTGCCATGTGTCACACGGCAACAACATGTAATGAGATATTGGTGGGAAGGTTCAGACTCTACTGTTGTACCACAAACACCCTCCTCTGACATTGTGGGTGAACAGAATAAAGCAGGAGGCATTACTTTTGGAGAAACCCTCATATATTTTAAGATCTTCAGTTTTACTTGGGTTTTTCCTTTCTGACCCCCAGGGAAGTTCTCTGTGTGCAGAATACTGCCTGTGTTTGAGAGACCGTATTTTCTGGCACTGACCAGGAAACTAGAGGCAAACTAAGAGATACATCCCCTCCCTCACTCTTTTCCACAACTAAAGTTGTCATTTTCACAGACATAACATCAAAAACTGGATTTCACAGGTTGTCGTTATATAATATCATTACATGAAGAAAATGAAAGCTCAGTTTTTCTTCCACTCTGGAAGCTGAACTAAAGTACTAAAATCAATAAAAAGCTAGATGCAGAAAGTGGAGAAAATTCTTCTCTTTTGCAACAGCCTTTTCTCTAGGCTTTTAATGCACTAACCTACAGCATTTAGGAGTTTCTGTTCTAGATGCATATTGTTGTACCAGTAACACGTATGGCAATTGCTTAGTCTACTAGAGAAATCATAACTTTTTATCTTTTTTAATTAAAGTTATAAAACAGTCTTTCAAAATTTGTCAACATGTTCTTGATGGACTGTTTTATTAGCTCATATTATTGTTGCTTTGTGCTTGACAGTTTCAGAAAAAAACTATGTTTATTATCTGGCTGAATTTAAGATTTGCATGGTGAACCTAAAGATGCCTATTTATCAGCAATATGAACAAAGGCATATTCGAGAGAGAGCTGATAGGCTGTTAATTACCTCTGTAGCGCTTAAAATAAGTCATGCGCCTGTGATTATCACATGGGCATTAGCTGTTATTGTTTTGTGGCAGAATTGGTTGGATTGGTCTGGTCCACCCAGACACAGGCTGCTGAGAGGCAATGCCAGGCCAGTAGGTCTTTCACAGGAGTATGATGAAACTAGCTAGGCACTTCCTCAATGCTGCATTTTAGTCCATAACTACTGCTGAGGCTGGAATCATGCTTGAGGAGCAGGTTAGAATGGTGGCTTTTTTCAGTTAAAAAAAATATAAAATTAAATCTGGAATATGCCCATCACGAAGACTGGTAGCAAATGAGCTAAAGCGCTTTCTGCTCTCTTTTGTCCAACTTATCAAGCTCTTTCTTGTGCTGGAAGGAAAGTAGCACTTGAGAACTAGTGCTTTTGCTTTATCATGCAATAAGTATTGGAAGCTGGGTTCTTCAGTTTCAGTAAAGACACTCCAGGAATCTGAAGGTTTGTGGGATGCATGTATATATGTAAATACCCTTCTTTAATCCTGATCAGCCCTTATTTTCCACCTGGCAATGTTATTTGAAGCATCTGTAGTACACAGAAGGACAACTTCATGAGCTGTAGCAATGGTTTTGCATATTGCATACATATATGCAATATATTCATGCATCCAAATGTTCTTTTCTGGATTCTTGAGGCTTTCAGTGTCCTACATTCCCAGATTGCTTGGAGGTTGTTCTGTCATTGGGGATTAATCACGGTGAAGCACAAGTGCATGCATCTGATTTGTGCCAAACAGCTCACTGTTACCCACGTGTGAGATTGTGCACTGTGTTTTACTATGGTCTACTTCATGTTCTCTCTGCATGCAATGGCTCTTTCCCCCAGAACTAGCAATCCAAGCTGTCATACGTTCTACAAACTATTATGGTTTTATGAAAATGGGAAAAAAATTGTTCTGCCGTAGATGAAGTAGAATTTGTGCATAAACTGTAGGAAACTAGAGACTGACAACTGCATCAACAGCTGATGACTTTCCCAAGGAGGATTCTGCAGCTCAGATCTCAGTTTTCCTCAAAATGGAAATTTGCCTTTCACTACAGGTACTTGTGGGTACAAGGAATGGAAACAAAAATGCAGTGTGAGAAGTGAGCATGTGAAGCGTGCAGGGTTTGTTTGCTCTTGAATTTCTTTTTTTTTTTTTTAATTCTGAAAAGATAAATATACAAGGTGAGGCTGTTTGTGCTTCTATTTAAGAGGAGAAAAGCCAAGCTTGCTGACTGTGGAGTGTGTGTGTATGAATCAGTGCCTGTTCTGTGATCATTTTCCCTATTCTGTCATTGGGCCATTTTATGGTTTTTTTTTTTTCATGTTCTGTTTACCTAGAGACTTGAGTTAAGGTGACTCTCCAGAAGCTATCCTTTGGACCACGGTGCTTTCTGTGGCACAGTAACTCTGCTGTCACCACACTAAACAGGGGTCACAGTTTACTCAGGGTTTCCATGAAGGAGACCTTACAATGACCATGAATTTCCCACTGCTGTTAAGCAGCTAAAACTTGTGTGAGCAGCTCATTGCTCATCTCTGCATACAGCTGTGCCTGGTAATGTGCTCAGCAGGTCCTTCTCTGTCCTGGGTTTTACCCATCAACTTTGTGCGCTTCCCTCTTGGAAAATCAAGCATAGATTTTGTATGTGCAGTTCACAGGTAGGTGGCCTTTCTGCATCTTGGTCTATATCTGCAGAAATAGCTCTTTCCTTGGAAGGGTGGATAGGAGCAACTGCAGTGGTGAGCCCTGATTCTGAGCTGTCTTTGAGACAGGGCATGAGGAGAGATGTGAGCCTCTAGAGGTCACTGACAAGCTGGAGCTGGAGGCAGAGGGACGGGGCTAGGCAGGGCTGCACAGAAAGCCGGGAGTAAATAGCAACAAAGCAGAGCAGGTGTTGTGCTGGAGACCTGCTGCAAAGGCATGAATGAAGTGAGAGGTTACAGCTCATTCAGAGCAGATGTCTGCAACCTGTGGAGTCATGGTACTGCTCTGTGGCTGATAGCTGAAAGTGCAAACAACCATAGTGCTGTGATGTAGAGCTTTAATGTGTCCAGCAGCATAAAACTGCTATGGAAACAGCTGCAGCTTTAGGGCCTGGGCATGAAGCTTATATCCTGAAGAGAGGATGGGAAGCCACCTAACCACAGTGACCTCTCGATACCATGGCAAACACTGCCAGGTTGGCCTATTACATGCCATGCAGTGAGGGAAAGTGCTATTGTTACACATAACATTAAAAAATTCTCAAATGGGCCAGAAGAGGGAATGATTAATTTGTTTGTATAGTATTGTCTGGTGCTGCCCTGTAAGAAAACCCCATAGGGCTGAGAGAAATCAGAAATCTGTTCATGCTAGCCCACGTTTACCCTGTGTGTGTAAAAACACCCCATACTGGTATTAACAGAGAACTGAGGAAGAGTGTAGTACGGCAGAGAGCTCTGGGTGGGGTGGAGGGGAAACTGTGGGAATTGGGCGGCATGCAACCTGAAGTGACCATGAGCCAAGCACAGGCACCTGAAAGGTGCTGCAATAGCTGCAGGTCTCCTTGTGAAAGAAAATATGAAGGGGTTACAAGGATGTCAGCCAAAGCTTGCCTTGCAGTAATGCACAAGGACTGTTCCCTTTGTAGTTTGTCACTAATGTTTATGTGAATTTTATCTTTTCATACGTTTCCACTTAAAATCACAAAGTTGGACAATAAAACAGTACTCTGCCATTCACAACCACAAATGTGTAATGTTATTGAAAAGCCAGGACCTGGTGGGGGATAATGCCGGTGGGGGATTGTACATCTGTGCTGACCTGGGTGTAACCACCCTCCTTTCTCAGTATTGTTCCTCCTGCACTTTGAGCTTGGTGGAGAGGAACTCCTGCCCGTGCATTCCCACCGCCCCGCGGTCCCTTGCCCATGCACCAGGAACTCCCTGCTGGCCCCTCCTTCCTCACTGACCCCCGCAACAAGCTGATTGCCTTCAGCCAGAAAATCTGCTGTTCTCTGCACAAACCTCTCCTAATGTAAATACCGGAGCATTACAGAAACCCTCTCTGTTGGTGCCGGTTCTTCTAAGCTGTATTTTCAAAGTGCTGACTGCGTCAGTTCTTATCATAAGACAGTCTCAGCAATTAACTTTCTTTTGATCATTTGGGTGTGTGTTCATTTTTCTTTTTAAACACACATTTAATAGTACATGAATGCAGCATTCAAATATACAAGCATAAGGTTTTTAATTTAAAGGAAATGATAATTAATTTCTTTGTAAACTGACCAGACATTATCATGCTCCTTAATACAGCAATGAAGTTTTGAATTACAGTTTTATAGAGGAGAATACTAATGAGTAACACTATGTTAGAATAGGCAGTTTGTAAGGGTGTAGGTATACTGGCAAATGGATTTTACATACAATATGTTATTTGGAGTCCAATGTATCTTACCATGCTGTTTCATATGTAAAAAGCTACATGGTTGACTGATGAAATTTTATTTACTCTGAGCTGCTGGTCCCTCTGAATGTGTAGCTAATTGTGCATAGGCCAGTCCTGCGCCTTGCTCCTAACGATTTGTGCTCTTGACAGCCCCATGCTGCCATCATTCTCTGTTATTCGGTAACAATGAGCACAGAAGAGTGTTTTACCCATTAGCTCAATGGGATTCAGTCAGTCTCTGAGGTTTCATATCCTGGACTTTTCTTTTTACTACATGAAAGCATTGCATGTTGCTGAATGTTTCTGTACCACCCCAGAAGCATTCCACTCCATGCAGTATTAAACCCATCATGAGTGAAATTGTAAGGGAACTGGGGCTGTAAGCAAAATTTTGAGGTTGCTTTAGAGTTAAGTTCAGTGTTTGCCATTAACAATCTACATATTAGAATCTCTCCACAGACTAGAGCATGTCTCATTCCTCCCAGTAATTGGGAAAGTCTGTGGTCTTTTTTGTTGAGCAACGTCACATTTCTGGGGTTAGTCCTTGCAGGTCAAAAGGCATGGTATTTTTGTTGTTGCAGCCACAAATGTTCCAAACAAATCTCTCTCATTTTGAGGAGTAAGAGCGCAACCTTCTTGCAGCATACCTGTAAGCTGCATTTTTAAGGCACCTTATACCAGAAGTACTACCATAACATTTTTCATGAATATGTAATCAGAAAGATCTACTTTTCATGTCATTCACAGGAGTATAAAGGCAGTATTGCACCTGCTGGTAGCTACTCCACTTGGAGCTCTTGGTTTCATTTTCTTAGTGATATTTTACCTATGTATATTAGTATTTTCATTATTTGATAGAGACTAGATATAATTCAGACTCAGATATTTAAAATTAGGGGTTACTAATATATGGTACCTCCAGTACACCTCCTTGGATCTCTTTTGGGTGAAGTCAGACAGATATAACTGTGGCAGTTTTATAATTGAAGAAATCCTGTCTGGACATAGGGTTCACTGAGATGTTGTTATTCCCTGCAAAAGAAGGTTTCTGTCATGCAAAACTTGGTGTTTCTTTTCCGTGGCATTTTCCCCAAAGCGAGATTTCTTATTCCATTTTCAGAAGAATGCCTATCTTGCTTTGGATATCTGTGCAAATTGGAGAACATGATATGGTAGTGTAGTTGTTTGTGGAGACTCAAGCTTGTAGTTACACCAGAGTAAATGAGTTATAATTTAAGAAAGGAACTTTCCTACAAAGCAACTGAATGTCCAGTCGGTGAATAACCCTTCTGCAGCCAATGAACTCCAATGAATGCTAACAGAGAAGAATGAGGAACAGAGAATATGTCAAGTAATCATCCCCACCTGCCGCAACTGATAGTTTAAGAATTTCCTGTGCTAAAGTTTGCATCCGGACCATTGTGTCTAATAGCCACCAGTGGGTTTATCCTCCAAAAAGCTCTCTCTCTCTTTTTTTTTTATTAATTCATTTTATGCTGTAGTCTCTACAACATCCTGTGGTAAATAATTCCAAGCTTCAATTAAGGAATTATGTGGAATAAGCATTTCTTGATAATTTCTTTGGGTGCCTCTTGATTTTTGTATTCTGATAAGACATGAAAAATCATTCTCTGCAGACTGTTTCCATAGTATTTATCATTTTGTAGTCTTCTACTATTTTCTCTCCACAGCTTGTTTCTGTAGTATTTGATTTCCATTTACTGTTTTTTTTTTTTAAATTTTGCCAAGTATTCCTCCTGAAGAAATCTACAACTAACTAGATTTAATCAGAATACCGAACTAAAAAGATCAAAAGTGAACTTCTTTGGTTTCTACTTTGCAGAAACTCTTCCAAAAATTGAAAGCCATCATCCAGGGCTCCTCCAGATGTACCGTGTTCTGCATGTACCATGGAGTGGAAAGGTACGAACTGCATGCAGTCCAGAAAATACTTGTATCATAGCTCTGTAAAAAAGTATAATCACTTTTTCTGCTTTGACCTGTTTTGCTTTCATAAAAATTCCTTTTTCTTTTTTTTTTAAGATTTATTTTGTTTGCTGACTCATTGGGTTCTGGTGTTTTTAGTGTACTGGCTGTCATACATACTTTTGGCTAACAGAGTCTGTCATTATGCATATCTACTTACGGTTATTCTTTTCAACCATGTTTATTATTTGGTACTCATCAGCCATCTTCCTCAGGTCACGCTGCTGCATACGCCTATTCCATATCTGTTTGATTATTTTGAACAGTTCAGGCCAGAACATTTATAAACTGGCTTGTTAATCAAAATGATGCTTGTCTAATCTGGTAGGCTTCTATGGTGTCATGACCAGCTGGGTAGATGAGGGGAGAGCAGTGGATGTTGTGTACCTTTACTTCAGCAAGGCTTTTGACACTATCTCCAATAATATCCTTGTAGGTAAGCTTAGGAATTTTGGACTAGATGAGTGGACAGTGAGGTGGATTGAGAATGGGCTGACTGACAGAGATGAGAGGATTGTGATCAGCTACACAGAGTCTAGTTAGACACCTGTAAGTAGTGATATTCCCCAGAGGTCAGTGCTGGGTTTGGTCTTGTTCAACATCTTCATCAGTGGCCTGGATGAAGGGATAGAATGCACACCCTCAGCAAGTTTGCTAGTGATATGAAGGTGGGAGGAGTGGCTGACACACCAGAAGGCTGCATTGCCATTCAGTGAGACATGGACAGGCAGAGAGAAACCTAATGAGGTTCAAGAAGGGGAAGTCCTATGCCTGAGGAAGATTAACCAGTACAGGCTGGGGGCTGAGCTACTGGAAAAGAACTCTCTGGGGAAGTACCTGGGTGTCCCGGTGGACAGTCAGTTGACCATGAGCCAGCAGTCTGCCTTTGTGGCCAAGAAGATCAGTGGTATCCTGGGGTGCATTAAAAAGAGCGTGGGCAACAGGTCAAAAGAGGTGATCCTCCCCCTCTACTCTACCCTAGTGAGGCCACATCTGGAGCACTGTGTCCAGTTCTGGGCTCCTCATTTCAAGACAGGCAGGGAACTAATAAACAGAGTCCAGCAGAGCATCGCAAAGATGATGAGGGGCCTGGAGCATCTCCCTTATAAGGAAAGGCTGAGAGACCTGGGACTGTTCAGCCTGGAGAAGACTGAGGGAGGATCTTATCAATGATTATAAATGTCCAAAGAACAGGAGTCAAATAGAGGGGGCCAGGCTCTTTTCAGTGGTCAATCTAATGGGCTCAAATGGGAACATAGGAAGTTCCATACAATTGTGAGGAAAAAGTACTCTGAGAGTGACAGAGCACTGGAACAAGCTGCCCAGATTGGTTCTGGAGTCTCCTTCTCTGGGGATATTCAAAACGCTCCTGGACTCTTTCCTGTGCAACTTACTGTAGTGAACCTGCTTTAGCAGGGGGGTTGGACTAGCTGATCTCCAGAAGTCTCTGCCACCCCCTATGATTCTGTGATTCTGTGATGCTGAGAATATGTGAGCAGTGATAAGTATGATTCAAAACATAACACTCTTTTCGTGTTGGTACAGAATATTCCTTCAGATGTAAGTTTGCAGTTTACGGACTAGAAATATCTATACTTGAATACAGCAATCATCTGAAAGTGGTTTGCACAATTAAGCTGTGTATTATATCAGCTAGTGCTCTGAGTATGCCAGAGAAGCAAGCGGAATGCAGCATTCCCAGTTTTGGGCAATCAGTGTGCAAACAGGGAATGACCATCTACAATTAGCAAATGTATTGTAATTCTGAAACTTTTCAGTAGATGACAAACATTCAGCTCAGCTCAGCTCTAGCTTTGTGAAGCTGAAGGTTTGATGGGGAGAAGAATGTTCCTACTCATCCTTTTACTGAATTCTGTAAACTTAAGGCTTGTCACATCCTACAACTCCCTTTCGTTTCTGAGCAGTGAAATTAAAGGCAACTGTACCTGGCTCAGGCAGTCACCCCTTGCTGCTTTTTTGGGATATTTTTCATGAGCACCATATTATGCCTGCAGAACAGTGCCTTTTCATGCTGCTGTCTGCTCAGAATGGAGGGCCAAGCCATGCCATTTCAGGAAGATCTCCATTGCTGTACAAGTACTTGCATTTTCTACACAAAAGCATATGGTTTCTTAGGAAAAAGAAAAGTTTTATTACCTTTGTATTCAGTACCCTAGAATAGAAGGAGAACACTTCTGCTGTTCCTAAGTTAGTTTTTGCAGTTACCCTTCATGTGCAGAAAGTTGTTTTCCGTAGCTACATTAACTTGTGCATTGGGAAAAGAAGATGTATGTTCATATGGCCTGCCAAATAGGAGGAGATGCAGTATAGCATCATGACTGTTTTTTTCATTCACTTGTTTACAGGTACCTTTTACCTCCCATCATCATGTTTGTGGTTGACTTGGGAGTATGGGTTTTAATTTACTTCCCTTTATAAATGTGAATGAGGGGTGTGGTGGACAAATCTTTTTCTGTAAAACATTGCCATATCCAGGAATGGGAAGAAGTAATTCTGTCAATATTAATGCGCTTACCTTTCCTCTCCAGAGGCTTGCATAGCTTATACATTGTGCAGTCCAGTCTCTTTTGGTGACCGCCACAAAAGAGAACTGATTCCAAACTATTTCTCATGCTGAGGCAGCATGTGCTGTTAGAATTCACTGTATTTCAGTATTAAAAGCAATGTAGAAATTACAACTGGCTGACTGAAGAAGTATTTCAGTATCTTTTTCCCTTATAGTGATTAATATTTACCATGGTTTAATTGAGAAGATTTTTGACGATTACTATATCTGAAGTAATTCCTCCTGGTTTGAGTTCTGTACTGACACTATCAGATTAAAAATAAGAAGATGAATAAAAAAAAAAGTTTTTCTGTTACGATAGATGACAAATGAGTTTACTGCTACATGAAAATGAAGAATCAGTATTCTTCAGGTCATTTTTCTGTTCCCTTGCATGTATTAAGTACTGAGAACATAATGGTCTACTAGTTTAAAGTTCCAGAATCAAATGTAGTGTACTGAAAAATTCAGGGCACAGGTTTTTTTTAGGTGACCAATTCAAGTTATTTAGTGAGAGCATGACAGCGTTATTGTGACTGATGTAGACTAGCTGTATTGGTGAGCTTCGCTGAAGAATGAGATTTTTGCAAAAGAGATTTTAAAGAAGACAGAGTGGTAGACATTGTGTGACTTTCAGCTAGGCAGGTTTTCTAACTGGCTTGGCTCGTATGTGTGTAATTTGCCTCCATTTACAACCCGCTAGAGAAACCTGTTCACTCCATCTATGATGCTAAGCATATCAACGCTCCTGGAAATACCAGTTAACAGTAACAAGAGAAAATAGAGCCAACAGGCTTAAGGCGTTAATTGTTGCCAAAATGCCCCTGGTGCCAAGTTTCCTTAGTTTCTGCATGAGTTGGGGCTTTTTGATAAATTCATAGAAATTTCTCTTGCTGTTTCCAAAAAATATAAGTACTTTATTTCACCTGAAATTGCTCTGCGGTTGCAGGGTGTGGGTGGCAGAACACCGAAATGCCTTTCAACTAATCTCCCCAGAAACGTGTTTACTGGGTAACGCAATAGACATGGTTTTGGAATTACACTTCTAGCACAGCTGTCATATGGGAAATGAAACTAACAGAGATCTCTGACTAGAAATACATTTATGGGAATAGCATGGAGACAGCCTACCTGCTGCCACTGTCTGAGATCTTTTTGATAGCTATGGATCCACTGAAGAAAATGATAAAATAAGAAGGATAAATATGAAAGAAGAGAAATCCTTTATAGCAGGGTAGGGACCCTATCAGATCCAGCGGTTGGATTCTGTATTTTGTGTAATCAGAAGAGGCTACAAAGTGATGATGAAAACTGAGGGAATTTTAACGTGAGCGATGAAGCAACTGTTTCCACCAATGAATATCTGGAAAGCTAGATTTATGTGGCTCTGATGTGACATTTTGTTCCCTTTCAAACTTTTCTCAAACCTGAAAATTTTTGCCCTTGTGAGGATGGATATTGCTCCTTTGGCTTACACATTTGTTCCATTGAGCCAAGTCCAGCCTCTCAGTGGGAGAAGTCAGTGCCAGAGAACAAAAGAAACTGTACTTGTGGAAAGATTTGAAATGTTTTCTTCTGCCAACATTAAGGATAAATGCAGAATCATACTCTATTATATAAAATACAAAAGTAATTGCTTTTTTAAAAACTGCAATGTTTAAGTTGCTAAGTAAAATTTTTCAGAAGTTAGGAGGCAGCAAGATAACATTTGCCTATGAAGATGGACTCACTTTACAGTACACAGAGAAGCTACAGGTCTACTGGAGTTTCAGCCAGCTGATATAAAACTAACGGCAGAGGGATCTAAAGCTCCTCATGATCCATTCTAAGGCCATGACCTGTGATGGGTGTGCTTTAAACATGGTTAATTTCAAGTCAATCTCATGTCACATACATGAGATTATAAACTGACTCCAGGTTCTTGGAAGACAGCAACATCAACAGCAGGTCATTCAAGGTTCTGCTACTATTATAATCTGTTGCTTGAATATGGCCTCATTTTTTGCTACTTGCTCTTAAACCTCATTATCTTAACTTAGCATTTTAAACTTTTCTTGTATTTTAAATCATTTTCAGCTTAAGGTACCAATACACTTAGCAAAAAGGCTCTTGCTAAATCCTGTTGGCAACTTCTGCTGACTTGTAGGCTTTTTGCCAGTGCTGTTTCACTCAAAGACAGCTATTGGAACAGATGTCTCATACTTAATCTATATGAATTCCGTTTGGTAGTTTTGTTGTTGTCTGCATATCCCACATGCATGTTCATCCTGATAATGTTTACTGTGAAGGCGTAACCCTTGTTTTGTGTGCATTAATTCTTTCCCTTGCATCTTCCCAGGAACAAAGTGATTATCTGATTGTCCCAGGGAAATGAAGCAGAGGTGTTAGAGCGCAGCAGTCATATCCACCGACATGCCTGACAGGAAAACATAATGCAGACTTAATGTAAAGAGGGAATAAAACTGCATCTGTTACCATTCTGAGGAAGTGTGCACATTCAGAAAGCAGAGCTTGGAGGCTAAGTAAATGTAAGACAGGTATTCTGGGGAGAAAAATAAGAAAGACTGAGTTGCCTAAGCTGTATCTTGTCACTCAGATAGTCTGAAAATAGTGTCGTGTTAAGGGAGAATGGTTTTAAACTAGGACAGGGGAGATGTAGGTTAGATATTAGGAGGAAGTTTTTCACACAGAGGGTGGTGACGCACTGGAACAGGTAGCCCAGGGAGGTTGTGGATGCCCCGTCCCTGGAGGCATTCAAGGCCAGACTGGACGTGGCTCTGGGCAGCCTGGTCTAGTGGTTGGCGACACTGCACTAGGCAGGGGGGTTGAGACTCAATGATCTTTGAGGTCCTTTTCAACCCAAGCCATTCTATGATTCTATTATTCTATGGTTCTTTCTTCCTCCATATCTTTGTCTCTCTTTTCCTTCATTAAGACAACAGCATAAAAGTAGAATCTGAAATACGTTCAGTGCTGCTAAAAACAATTTTTCAGCTCAGTTGCATTTACGACCGTAATTTACAAGGAAACAACCCATGTGATGAGCAAGGTGGTCAACAGAATTGAGGGGTGGGGAAAGAGAAACTTTTGTTTCATTCAAGAAAATATCTCCAGTAATGATTCCCTTTGTTCCTCTCTTCCCACATAATTTACAGATCTCAATCCCTTTTCTTCCTTTGTCTTCCACCTTCAGAACTCCAGTTAACACTAGGCCACAATATTGTTTTAGGGCAGCCTAGCTAAAATCCCCATTTTAGCTAGGAAAGTTCAGTTCTGATATGTATTGGACCATAATTTCACATGAGATAGATTTTTTGGAACAAGAGGAGGGAGAATTTAAAAATAAAGAAGTCTTTACACAGACTTTATACAGATATTTTGAATGTAGTTATCTCCATCTTTTCATCTTACAAAGCTGATACTGTGTTTTTAAGTAACCTCTTTATTTTGCGGATTGTTCAGGAGTGATGTTAATTATGTTACTTGGCACTGAACAAAATGCTGATGCTGCAGTTTGGTTAGTGTCCATCTTGCAATAAAATCTTGCAGACCACCTTAAGTAAAACTTTTCTGAGTTAGGGGTGAGAGACAATGTCTATGAAGTAAAAGGGGGGGTTGTGTTTGCTTACATTATTTTATTTCTGTATATTTTCGATACTAATTATTTTGCAGATATGTCAACACACTAAGGAGTGAGAATTATTTGAATTCTGGATTGGCTGACTTGCATCGATGCCTTTTGTTTTGTGATCTTCAAATGCAGGAGAGGAAGATATTTCCCTTCAGTGCTTCAACAACTCCTATGCAAGATGAGCATGCAAAGAACTTCTGAGGCCAGCCAAAACCACTCCATCAAGGTGATGTTTGTGATTTTCAGCATCATTCATACACTTGCCATTTTGGCCTTTCAACTTCAGTTACAGTCCTGCAATTCAGTCCTTTCTGAATTTTCTGTTTACTGTGCACATTGCTACCTGACAGAAATTACAGTGGTTCCCAGTTCATGCATTTGAGGAGAAAGCTTTGTCGGGGGAGGACAGGGTGTGGGGAGGAATTAATCAATATTTTAATGCAGCAAATGTTTCTTTTGAAGTCAGCACTATAAATGAAAGTGATAGTTAAACCTCAAAAACTGGTTTGATAACAAACTACCTGCACCTATCAATAAATCACCTTCTCTTATATGGAGATTTTTTCTCCATTGAAATTGTTTTGCAAGTAATGTAATCTCACCTTATGTGATGCAGAGAGGAAATGTTTATACTAAAAACTTCACAAAGACTCCTCCTTGTGTACAGAAGAATAGACAAAGTTCAAGTATGTTTAGAAAACAGATTTTACATGAAATGTGGAAACCTCTCCCCCATATTTAGACATTGGAATCCTGTTGTGTTTTCCAGGGTAAAATATGTGTTGGTACTTTACATTAACTTTATCATAGTAAGATTATTGGCTTAATGATCACAGTTTTTCTTGAAAGATAGCCATTGCGCTACCAGACTGTATGACTTTTTAAGCTTCAAGTTCCTGGGACAAAGAGTGTGCTTTTACACTTCTGTGAGATAGTAGAAGTCTATGATCTGGACTATAAAGAAATTTCATAGAATCATAGAATCATAGAATCACAGAATGGCTTGGGTTGAAAAGGACCTCAAAGATCATTGAGTCTCAACCCCCCTGCCAAGTGCAGTGTCGCCAACCACTAGACCAGGCTGCCCAGAGCCACGTCCAGTCTGGCCTTGAATGCCTCCAGGGACGGGGCATCCACAACCTCCCTGGGCTACATGTTCCAGTGCGTCACCACCCTCTGTGTGAAAAACTTCCTCCTAATATCTAACCTAAATCTCCCCTGTCTCAGCTTAAAACCATTCCCCCTTGTCCTGTCGCTATCCACCCTCACAAACAATTGATCCCGCTCCTGTTTATACGCTCCCTTCAAGTATTGGAAGGCCACAATGAGGTCTCCCCGGAGCCTTCTCTTCTCCAAACTAAACAAGCCCAGTTCCCTCAACCTTTCCTCATAGGAGAGGTGCTCCAGCCCTCTGATCATCTTGGTCGCCCTCCTCTGCACTCGTTCCAAGAGCTCCACGTCCTTCTCGTGCTGGAGGCCCCAGGCCTGGACACAGTACTCCAGATGGGGCCTCACAAGAGCTGAGTAGAGGGGGACCACCACCTCCCTCTCCCTGCTGACCACTCCTCTTTTAATGCAGCCCAGAACATAGTTGGCCCTCCGGGCTGCCAGCGCACACTGCTGGCTCATGTCCAGCTTCTTGTCCACCAGGACCCCCAAGTCCCTCTCCGCAGGGCTGCTTTCAAGTACTTCTTCCCCCAGGTTGTATAAATACCTGAGATTGCCCTGGCCCAAGTGCAGCACCCTGCACTTGGCCTTGTTGAACCTCATTAGATTCTCGTGGGCCCACTTGTCCAGCCTGTCCAGGTCCCTCTGGATGGCTTCCCTTCCTTCCAGTGTATCAACTGCACCGCTCAGCTTGGTGTCATCTGCAAACTTGCTGAGGGTACACTCGATTCCATCGTCTATGTCATTGATAAAGACATTGAAGAGCACCGGTCCCAGGACTGAGCCTTGGGGGACACCACTCGTGACCGGCCTCCACCCTGACATAGAACCATTTATCACAACCCTTTGGCTGCGACCAGCCAACCAGTTCTTAACCCACCGAACAGTCCATCTTTCAAATCCATACCTCCCCAATTTGGAGAGAAGGATGTGATGAGGGACCCTGTCAAAGGCTTTGGAGAAGTCCAAGTAGATGACATCCATCGCCCTCCTCCCATCCACCGATGCCGTCACTTCATCATAGAAGGCCACCAGATTGGTCAGGCAAGATCTGCCCTTGGTGAAGCCATGCTGGCTGTCTCGGATCACCTCCTTGTCACGTATGTGCCTTAACATGTCTTCTAGGAGGATCTGCTCCATGATCTTCCCAGGCACAGAGGTGAGGCTCACCGGCCTGTAGTTCTCTCTTCAATTTGATATGACCAGAAAAATAATTTATGGCCAAAATCTTCTGAAAACCATGGTGGTGTGGGTTAATAGAGAATAATGTCTGAAACAAGGAGTGAATAGCTGCTGCACCTGAAGAGATGTCCCCAGAGACTCAGCCAGGTCTCTAAGCTACCTAATAATACCCAAATAGTCTGACCACCTTTGTTTGTGTGATATAAGACAGACTTTGTCCTTTGTGATGTAGTTTTAAATTAAATTAGATTTTCAATATGAGAATATTTTATCTCAAGTAAAACTCATCTTCCATTTAATAGCGTCCAAAAAGATGTTTTCTTCTTTTACTAATGGAGACTGAAACCTAAAGATTTGAGCCTTTGTATACTTCTGTCTGCTTTGAGAACTATACCATTGAGAACTTAGTCCATGTTTTTGCTGTAGGTATTTTACAAAGACTGAGACATTAATCCTAAATCTCTTTTCTCCAAAAGAGAAAGAGGCAAGACAAAAATCTAATCCTGCCTCTTGGGCTCAAAACTCTGCAATGGATTGAAATCATTGTGCCATGTCTGAGATTTAAATTAAGCAGAGTTCCTCATATAGAAATGAGACTTTTCTGATTAAAACTTTCATGTGGTTTAATTACCTTTTTAAAGGAAAGAACATAATTCTTGGCCACTTCATGGCCTCTCATAGGAAAATTCAGAGAAACCTCCCAAACCCTAAATGCGTCAAAGCACAGCTGGCAGAATATCTGCTATGTATTTTTCTTTGAGTATAGCAGCAAAGGTATTTGTTAAACTGGCAACATCAAACATCCTGCAATCCCTAGAGAATTCTGAGTATCTGTTTACAGATAGAATCCAGACATCTGGATTTTCTGCAGGACATCCCCCAGGCAGTCCTCAAGACATGAACATCTTAACCCCCTCATAGGCCAAGGTTTGGTGTCCATTTTTGGTGTTTAGAGAGAGTATTTGTGGGAAGGGATATGTGGGCAAGTAGATGACATTCTTCATTGCCAGAGCAGTTGTTTATGTTTGGATTCTCTTTTCTTTCTGCTTATAGAGAATGCCTTTCCTGTGCCTTATTTTCTCAGGTTCAAGGCAAGCTCTAGAAAAGGCAGAGAATGTAAGGGACAGTAAATGATTAGGTACAAATTGTTTATACATGATGGAACAAGCTCTGGGTAGCAGCATCCTTTCTTCTCTTCTTATTCCTTATTGTTCACTGGTAACACGCTATTTTACAGGCATTGTTCCACTTCTTATTTTGAAGTGTTTTTGAAGTGTGGACGCTTTGTCCAGGGCAACTATGCAAGACCTTCCTGCAGGGCTATCTTCTTTCTTTTCATATTGAGGAATGGTTTGTCAGCATTAAGGAACCAATCTTGATCCTTTCACAACTGTTCCAATCTACCCATTTTAGAAGTTTTTGATGTTTGCAGGGAACATTACAACATCTAGATTATTTTTGAAAAATATATATTTTTAGGTTCCCTATAAGCTCAACTATTAAACTCAATGCTACATGGAAACAAAGCACTTGTTTGTATGGAAAACTGAAACCTACGCTGCGCTCAGAAAAAAGGGAAGGTACCAGCAGTGCTTGATGCCTCTGCCAGTACAATGAAGAGACATTTAGATATAACCCTAAACTTCTGAATGTGATAAAGATTATTCTGGCCAATTATACATTAGGCGTAGGAGCTGGCTGAGGCCATAAAAAAAATTTAATTTGTGTGATCTCCTGCAGAATTTGGACTTGGTTTTCTAGCATCAGTAAAAATTAGCTCTGTCACCATGTTTGTCTTTTTTTCCTTTACTGAAAATCTGGAAATTATTTGAAATCTGCATTATATGCCAGACTGTTGAGTCTACCCACATTTGGTGGCATAAATGAAAGACAGAGTTAAGAAATTTTGTATTTACTGAATGTATTTATCATCCTTTAAATTATGTAATTCCATTATTAAGAAAATTATTTTTCATAGTCATAAATAGATTTACTTTTTAGGTAACACAGCAAACTTTGCAGTAACTTCCATAATACTTGTGTATTTGCCTTGACTAAGTACTGTGCTAGTTTTCTTTTTCACACAAAAGCATCCTTTCTCTTATTATCTCCACACTTGTTTACACTTTGCCTAACATTAACTGCTATGCTTTTAGCTGAAAGAAACACTGAACTGCACAGTTGTCTTTTCACATGCAATACTCCTTATTTACTTTGGTTGCTGTATGGTATTTTTGAATTGATGCATAAACATTTATAAAAATATCTATAGGCTGAAAGGCTCAAAGTGTCAATGGAAAGGCTGCATTATTTAATAGTTCAGATCTTGCAGGGTCTTATTTAAATAAGTATATCGGAACTGTTCGTGATAAAGACATTTATGATCCAAAGTATGTGGGGTAACTTGTTTTCTCTGAGTTGGTGGAGGAGTCAGTTTTCTACTAACCACTTGAAGATACTATAAAGAATATTGTCCTTCTTGTACTCCATAAGATTTGTATATGAATGGATACAGATTTTCACAAGTTTCCACTGTAGTGGAATACCTAGTATTCATCCCATAAACAGAATTTACCCCGTCCTGAAGGTGAAGTGTTCTAAAGTTGGAATAAGTCACATTTACTCCCTTTTAAAAATATCATTAAAAAAAACTAGGGAACCATAAGCCATTTTTAAAGTAAATAAGCATCAGACCCTGAGAGTTGAAGCATTCTAATGCAAAAACAGCAACAGTGGTCTTTGTGGCTTGGTCTGTGACCAATGCTAAATGTATGGGAAAATGAAATAACCTTCATGCTAACTGAAGGTGTCTAGTAGAGAATAATGGCTAGGTAGTTCATTGATTAAATTCTTTATTTATATATGTATATATATATATTCTCATGAATAAATTGCTGGAAGTTCACACAGGCATATCTGTCAGTTCTCCTGGAAATGGTTGTGACACTGTGTTCAAAATTGTGTGGCACTTTGCCTATCTTTTTGAAGATGCATTTATGTTTCCAAATTTGTAGGCACATTCCTATCACTGGAAGTGGGCACTATGAAACAGCAGCAGGCTCACCTTTGTTCACTACACAGATTTTTGTGACTTCAGTTTTAGAAGCCGTTCTAACACTACTGAGATGACTGGTCATATTCATTTTCTGCTTGCAGAATAGAATAGAATAGTTCATTTGGAAGGAGCTTTTCAAAGATAATCTATTTGAGATGCAAGAATAGGACTACAGGTTAAAAGCGTTCAAAGAGCCACCTTATTTGTTTAAGAATGAGAGATGCTTAACATAAATCATGCTTAACATAAATACTGTGTCCAGGCCTGGGGCCTCCAGCACGAGAAGGACGTGGAGCTCTTGGAACGAGTGCAGAGGAGGGCGACCAAGATGATCAGAGGGCTGGAGCACCTCTCCTATGAGGAAAGGTTGAGGGAACTGGGCTTGTTTAGTTTGGAGAAGAGAAGGCTCCGGGGAGACCTCATTGTGGCCTTCCAATACTTGAAGGGAGCGTATAAACAGGAGCGGGATCAATTGTTTGTGAGGGTGGATAGCGACAGGACAAGGGGGAATGGTTTTAAGCTGAGACAGGGGAGATTTAGGTTAGATATTAGGAGGAAGTTTTTCACACAGAGGGTGGTGACGCACTGGAACATGTAGCCCAGGGAGGTTGTGGATGCCCCGTCCCTGGAGGCATTCAAGGCCAGACTGGACGTGGCTCTGGGCAGCCTGGTCTAGTGGTTGGCGACACTGCACTTGGCAGGGGGGTTGAGACTCAATGATCTTTGAGGTCCTTTTCAACCCAAGCCATTCTGTGATTCTATGATTCTATGATAAATCACTTTTCACTATCAAAACTCATGGTCCCTAATTCATCAAATAGCAACAACAACAACAAAGATGTTTTGAGAAAAATAATTGGTTTGACTCAGACTAAGAATTTTTCTTTATGGAAAATAGTACAAATGCTTTATTAATGTTGAATTATTAAACTCTCATGTAGGTTTATAGGCATACTTCAAAGGATTTTTGTACGTTGCTGTTGAAGGTGAATTTATCAGTTTTAAGTAAACTTTCATGAGTCACAAAAATGCTTTGTTTTACATATGAATCACTACAAAATCAGATCAATCTGATTATTTTAAAAGTTTTAATAATTCCTTAAGCAGAAATTTTGCAAATGTATGACTAGGAGTGTGCATTTCATGGCCTTCTGCCTTCTGGTTATTTGCAGGTCTTGCCAGTATCAAAGAACAGGAGATAATTACATAAAGAATTTATGTTTATCAAATTTGTGAATAAGAAAAGAAGAGTGAATTTTTCATTTGGATTAGTTGGAAAAGTACTGCCATTATATGACACCAAGCATGTTCCTTTGCATTGTCTGGTGTGTTGTCTGTTTTAATCACTTAACCTCACTCTGAAATGTCAGCCAAAACAAGCTCCATTATTTCATTTCCAATAGCCTCCAATAGTCTTTCATTTTTAGGGATTTGCTGTCACTGCTTAAGATAAGAATTCAGTATCCCTTCCAGATGTAAGCGAAAAACATTAAATAACCCAAGAGAATAGTTAATTATCTTTTGAGTCCTCACTCTTTAAGACAATGTAATTGTAATGATTGTAGCAGCCAGACTTGGAACTGAGGAAAGGAAGGGCTGATTTCTGTAGAAATTACTTCCCACTGTCCTAATTAAGGCCTTCCTTTCTGATATTCAGTGGTATGTGGGGCAGCTTCCTTTCTCTCCTTTCCTTGACACAACTTGTTGAAGAGGAATGTAAAGGCTGGGTGTGATCTTCCCAACATCAGAGTGAAAGGAAGTAACATACCAAACAGATGATGGCATAACTGCTGCTGAATCTAATTCCACCTCCACCCCTGTGGTATACCACTCAGCAATATTTCAAAAGACTAAAGTCAATAATAATAACAAAAAGCCCATTCAAGATATGTCAGTATTAGAAGTGGAGATGGAAGGACAGCTAATTAAAAACTGAATTTATTGATATGCTGTGTGTTTTATTTTACTGGGTAGGCTGTGCAAGTGCCTTTGCAAGTTCAAAAGGTAAGGAGACTGCTGCACCAGGAATGCACTGTGAAGTGCTGACAGCAACCCGTCTTTATAGAGCTGGGTAAACCTGTTCAGCATGAGTAACAGTGCTTAATCTCCAAAGAGGTTTTATTCTGAACTCAGTGAATGTAAGCATCCTGATTCTTGTTGGTACATCTTTGAGGGAGATTATGGAATTTGAAAAGTTTACATCTTTTATTAACTCTCCCTCTGCAACATTCATATTTCTTTTATCTGATGCAGCACTTATTTATGTATGAAAAACTCACAGCTATCCAGAAGATATTACTTTTTGCTCCACCTTCCTGGAAAGGAGTGGTTAATGTGTTTATGTAGGTAAGGATGTGGAGGGAGACATAATACCTGTTGCCCTCCTGGGCAGAGCTATCTCTGCATGGTTTTCTTGTTTTTTTTGGCTGCACTTAATCCTGAATACTTCAGCCTACCTGAAAGTTACCCTTTGTTTTGGGAGTGACAGTTGGATTAAGGTCAGGATTAAGTACATTGCATGGGGATTGCCTAAATGAGTACTTATTTAAGAAGATGTGTAAGGTCATCCTTCTGGTGGACCTTCTGCACAGTGGTAACTTTGGGGCCAAGAAGCCTGCTGTAATAACTTCAGGTGGTGTAGGCTGCTTTTAATGAATCACAGAACCATAGAATCATAGAACTGCTCAGATTAGAAAAGACCCTTAAGATCGGAAAGTTCAACCTCAACCTAAGAAACTACTATTACTTCTTTCCCAGCAGTGTAAATATACCACAGAGAAAGACCACCTGCTCAAGCATCTTACAATCAAAATCTAGTCCTTCGGTACGGCTCCAGGGTAGATATAAGCTGCAGGGTAGATATAAACTGTGGTGAAAATAAAGACTACAAGAAGTTCCTAGGTCTTCATTAACTACCTCCTGAGAGGAGGCCTCTCTGGATTCATGCCAATTGTCCTAAACAACAAGCCAGATATGCTATACAGAGAGCATGCAGCTAACAACTCTGTAACTATGTGAACATGCCATAGCACTGAGTACTATTCACATCTGCTACTCCTTCTGTACTTGTATAGTTGTTAATTTCATGGCCTTTTGTTTCTCTGTTTCCAAAAGTGTATTTTATGTTTCATGCATTTCTAAAAAAATTGTTTTTTTTTTGGCATTAGCCTTTAAAATCATAACAATAGCCATGCATTTTGTGAGTACTCAATAGCTTTTGGAGAAGAAAATTAGCCCGGCACTCTAATGCAACCTGATTATAATGGTAAAGCACTGTGCATGAATGATGAAAGAAAATGATTTGGCAACAAATTTTAAAAAATAAATTAAAATTTTAAAAAAATAGAAACATGAAAAGTACATTAAAATTTCCTTTCTCATCTTGAGAAGGTATATAAACCTAGCAATATTAAGATGATTACATTGCTTTGGGTTACTGTAATTTGAATATAATTTAATCTCCATTTATGATATCTGAGTATTTCTGTATGACATGCTTCAATAGCAACGTCAGTGATAATGAGAGTTTGATGTTTTACTTATGGACACTTTTGCTCATAGCTCAGTGATGCCACTGTGAGATGTCTTGTGATAATTTGTCTGAGAAGGAATTACCCTATGATATTTAATCATTACTTCTTTGATGTGTGATGTGGTTAGCACACTTAACGTACCTGATTCAAATAACGTAGCCTTGATACATAACTATCTCATCCTTTTAGTCATATTGGTTTTTGCCACAGCAAAAAAACCTTGCACTCCATAATGTAAATATGTAGAACATGCAGATTTATACATGTGCAAAGTCATGTCAGTTTCTCTACAGATTTGTATCAAATACTGCTATCTAAAGACAAAGAAATAAGAATTAGTGTAAGCACTCCAGAAACTTGCTGGAACTAATATACAGAAAGACAGAATACAACATACCATGAAGGTGCAATTCCTATGGATGAGACATAGGAATTACTGAGCATTACACGCAACCCTTTTAAAGATTGGTAAATGATGAGGGTAAATAAGGAGATACTAACGTTACTTAAGAAAGGAAAAAAGAGAGAGCAAAGTCAGTTTATTTGGCTGTTGACAACCAAGTCCAAAGGAACAGTCAAGAGAAATAGTGTCACTAGAGATAAACCGGATTACTTATTTATACCAGTATTGATCATGGAGAAGGAGTCTCTTTGTCTTAAGAGAGAACTGTCAGTTTCGAAGTAAATCACAAACTAATAAACAATAAACTTTTATAAGACATTGATAAAATGAACAGCAAAAATCACTAAGATTATATAGTGTTTACACAAGAACTGTAAAACAACTAATATATTACTTAAACATTGTTCAGTAAAGATAGAAAATGAATAGTATTACATAAATCTTTTAAAAAAGCATGAAGAAATATCTTTGCAGGCACAGACCAAAAAGGCTGGCTTCTGAACCCTGAACATTTATAAAACTCTAATACAATAATAGAACTGAACATTAATGATAATAAAATAGTGGAACCAAACATTAGCCATGGTCTAACATTAGATTATATGGCTTTCTTTTTGATCTGGAAGGATGATTTTTTTCACGTCATGCCCTGGAAACCTACTAGGATTCCTTGAGGGAGCTGAAATTTTGTCCATATGCAGATTTGAAGTAAAAATCTGAATATAAAAAAGCTTTACAAGGTTAATGAAGAATGAAGAATGCTAAAGAAACTCAGTTTATCACAGAAATAATAGATTTTTTTTCCCTGTGACTGATTAACTATTTAACAGATGAAATGTAAAGAAAAAGATTAGGTTTCACAGTAAAGGAGTTTGTCAACACAAGTGAAGGTCCACCTCACACTTCTGTTGTACAGTCTTATGCTGATCAACTTGTTCTTAAGTGATCTGGTGTTGGGATAAAATGTGAATTGTCAAAGATCACAGATTATACACAGTTATTGGGATGATCCAATTAAAAGCGGACTGCACAGAGCTACAGGAAGATCTCATAACAATGAAATAACAGGATGATAAACGGGCAGATTAATGGTGTTAGGTATGAAGTAATGCATGTGGGAAAAAATAACATTTATTGTAAGTGCAAAACAGCCTCTAAAGGTTTAAACCTCAGAAAAGGTTTCGAAACATTGCTTCAATAAGGGTTGACTCCACTACCCATAATAGTGTTAAAAATTATTGCTGTCTTCTAGTTCTATGGTGTAATGGTGTAAGAAAGGGATGGTTTCCAGGTAGAGAAATTAGCTTTGTCACTAATTTGGCTGTGAGAAAAAAAGAAAAAAAAAACAACACACACACACACACACACACACACACACACACAAAAAGAAAAAAAAAAACAACAGAAGAAATGCTTTGATACTGCAAAACAATCATCTTCCTGGGCCTTGCATATTCTATGGAAACCCTGTGGTCATCGTGTTACAGAAAAGTAGCAATAAAAGTAAAAAGTAGAGAAGGTTATCAAAGCTGATCAGAAGTATGGAATTAATTCTATGTGAGGAGAAAGTAGAACTCTTCATCTCAGATAATGTCAGGTAATACACGACTGTGTGGGATATGACAGAAATGTGGAAATCATAAATAGCACAGAGAAAGAGAGTAGAGTGTAATTTCTCACAATGTAACTGCTTGGCGAGGTTGGATAAGAAGTTATAGGTTACAAATGAAAAAAAGCTACCTCTCCAATAAGTATATAATCAAATTAAGATGCCTCTTGGCATGGATCTGTTAAAATGATAAACCGATTAGAAACTTCCAGATTGACAAGTTCCTAAATGACTAAAGGAGAGAAACTGAGAGGATATATCTAGAGAAAGGTCAAATAGTGCTTGCCCTATTTGTCATGTTCCTAAGTAGCCACTGCTGGCTACTACCACAGTCATTGTAATAAGGAAGATGAACTGGTGTCTTAAGGTGAAGTTTTGTGAATAATATTAAAATCCAGTCCTCATAGTGGAAAAAATAATCAAAGAGGCTTTATTCTGTCAGTATTTCACTGCTATGACTCATTTTTTATCTAATGCAATCTTCACGGCAATTAATCATTATAGTTTCTGAACAAATATTTGCATTTTAATAAAAAAGGTAGAAATTTGTATGTTGAATATGATCCCAGTTCTTTCTGTGCACAGGAGCTGACTCACCGGCTGATGCTAATATCCAGTCTGGACTTAATATGTTCAGAATATGAAGGTGTAAAATTACTCACATTGCCATTTCATTTATTTGCATATTAAATGTTCCTCACCATATTGACGTGAGTGAACAAACACAGAAAATGTCAGATAACTGAGAAGAAATGTTTAGACTTTTCTCCTATATTACTCTAATTAAAAAGTGCAGAGACAGGAACAAAAAGATACTGCTATTACAAGAGATATTTTAAGAAAAAAGCATAGGTGTTAAGTCAATAGCAAGGATTTTGGGTTAATAAATTTGAAATATTCCCATTTCAAATCACTGAAAAGTTAATTTTGGAGCAGGGAAGCAAATGCAACTTTCCTCAAAGCAGTATTTGTTTCTATTTGCACAGTAAATCCAGTCCTTACAGATCTAGATGTCGTGAAATCAAAAGTTGTGGTAGTAGCACGTCACAATACTATGCTAGAAAATCAGTCATTGTTCTCTGGAAAGGTTTGATAAGAACTATCTCCTGGGAAAGTCACAAACCTAGCCTCTGTTTTAATTGCCACTATTTCTAAATAGAAGGAGTCTCCCTTGTATTTCCTTGTATACCACTCCGTCTAGGTATTTGCGTGAGATCCTTAGATCAAAGCATCTGACAATTCAGGTCTATAGTGCAAGGGACTGAGAAAAGCACCAGACATGACGAGAAATAGACCAATAGTTTCATGGGTAAGTGAAAGGTATCTCAGTAAGGCTACAAATTCATGGGACTCACCATTGCTGTATACCCTGTGCCAGGATAAGGTAGCTCTGAGTTTTCCAAGAGCTCCTTCCTGATGTGACCTTCAAACTGTGCACTGTGCTAAGTATCTTTGCAAAGATCAAATATTCTGTGCAGAATTAGACTCAGGATGTGCAGAAAAATAGTACTATGTATGTCCATACATATTTATGCTCTTTCCCTGGACATAAGAAATACATGGGCAGAAAGAACTGTTGATATCACCAAGTTGCCTTGATAGGGCTTCTCTAATATCTCTGTCTGAAAAGTGGCCAGGGATTTGCTGCTGTCGTGCAAACAGGTGAATGTCCTTGTTCAGGATAGAAAATTCCCATTATATACATTCTTGCTGAGGAAGGTGAAATTGTGATTCCCAGAAATAAGTCTCTGTGGCAGAGACAGATGTCAAACTGCTTGAGGAAAGGTGGATTCACTTTCTTGAATTCAAAGCTTGAGCTTTTTGGATTTACTCTCTTCCATAATTAGAGGTTTCCTTGAGTGCTGAGTCACTACGTGCAGAGTAGTAGCTAAGGACATTCGTGCACAAGGGAGCTGTGGTACCTCAGCTTCTCTCCAGGTACATGCTGTGATAAATCAGTTAAAGAGGAGAGAAACCATGTATTTGTACTAGGATTGCAACAGCTGCTAACAATCCCCGCAAGAGCTAGAAGAGATCACGTACCCTCCTACAGTCGTGAATCCTGGAGGTAGACTTTATAACTATTTCTTTTTTATATGGTGGTTTGAATGATTTCATATTTCTAGAGCCCACATTGGAATGAAGGCTGTGATTTTATAAGACTTCTAAACAATTTTTCATAGTTTCTACCAACTGCACTGAAAGCCATTATGCTTTATAATTCTAGCACGTACAAGATGCATATTAAAGAAACAGATAAAATCATCATCTTTTTGCTATGAGAAACCTAGGCAAAGACCCTCCATGACCAGAAAATGCCTAAGTTTTCAATGTGACCTGAAGGAAGAGGCTTATGTCTTGATTTCCAAACCACTGCTCCTGGCTTTCATGACTTGGCTTTCATGTTAATTGTCTCCCCAAGGTTATTTCTCAGACTCTTAACAGTACTGCTGGCTTTCTTGGCTTGTTGCTCATGCTTGGCATTGTCTTTTGGTTATTCCTGCTATTCATCTTCCTACTGCTTATCTTGGCCTTTCCAGTCTGTTTCTCATCCTCCCTCACGCAGTCAGTGCTACTACCTTCCCAAGCTTTTCTCTTGGAGGCTCTGACAATTTTTTTCATCTCCCAAGGCATATCTATTAATTCCCCTAGCCATTTCCTTATCTCTCCTAAGTTTCTCATCAGTTTATTTCCTCAGACATACCACTGTTACAACATACCTCCTAGTTATTCCAGGGCATTTCTTATTCTCCACCAAACCTCTACTCTGCGTACTTTGCCACACTTTTGTTCTGCCCCGAGATACTTCCTTAGAAAGTCTATTTTTCAAAAATTTTAATTTGTAATGATCTAATTCTTCCTTCTACCAACCAGCATGGTTAGAAAGGAGCTGCTGAGAGAAACTTTGCTTTGCCAATTCTGCTCAATCAGGACAGCCAGTGTTGTAGCCAGAAATGGACTCCACAAGTGTTTATAAGGTCTGCCAAGTTCAGACGGTTCAGTCTCCTCAACTTCAGGGACCAAAGCCAGAGTCCTGAATATTGACAAGCAAATGTCAGTAGGTGCGAAAATAAGATGGAATTTCGGGCTGTGGTTGGTTGTGCAGGCTTTTAAAAACAAAAGTGTTTGAAGGCAAATGAAATCATGTTTGCAACAGCAACAGAAGAAATGTCTAGCAAAGATTCACAGAATCACAGAATTGTAGGGGCTGGAAGGGATCTCTAGAGATCACTGAGTCCAACCCTCCTGCCAAAGCAGGCTCCCTACAGCAGGTTGCACAAGTGGGCATCCAGGTGGATGGGCAGCCTGTTCCAGTGCTCTGTCACCCTCACTGTAAAGAAGTTCTTACGCACATTTGTATGGGACTGCCTATGCTTCAATTCGTGGCCGTTTCCCCTTGTCCTATCGCCACGCACCACTGAAGAGTCTGGCCTCGTCCCTTTGCCTCCCACACATTAGATATTTGTAGACACTGACAGATCCCCTCTGGGTCTTCTTTTCTCAAGGCTGAACCGACCCAGGTCACTCAGCCTTTCCTCGTAAGAGAGGTGCTCTAGGTCGAGGCTCCAATTCACCATCATTCCACTGCTTCCTATATTAACTCTCCCAGACACCAGGTGACCTGTCCCTAAAAAAAAAGCCCCCCCCCGAAAAAAAAACAAGCAAACATGAAACATGCCTTTGTTCAAGCATTCCTTTTCATTTGTGATTTTACCCATGTCCTTTGACAGCTGCAGAGACCTAGAGGACTGCTGAGCCCTGTTCTTCTGGAAGCTGCAGGTTTCTGTGGGCTCTGCACCTCTCTGAACCTGCTGGTGTTGTTGTCTCTTCTTGTCACTGTTGCCCTTTCATTGACTGTACCAGCATCTGTAGCATCAGGATCTGCTACTATGCAGAAAACCAGATTGTGGCATATAGGCCCAAGCAGCTCAGTGCAGGCATTGCTGCATGTCAAAAACATGCATGCAGGAAATCCTGCTTCAGTCTTTGCCTGGGGCCTGCATGTGCCTTGAGCTTTCTCTGTAGTTGTATCACACACCCATTTTGTTCTGAAGAAGGTACGGACCTGTTCGCTTCTGTTCACTGTGCTGTGAAACAAAAACACTCCTTCCTTCTCCTTTTCCATTCTGCACAGCCTATGCTCAACAATTGTTTCTCACTACCTAATATAGTCTGTATTGAAAATAAAATGTCTGTGACATGAGCAAAGCCTGTATGTGTTAGCTAGCCTCTTTTTAGATGTGTTAAAGAGTTCTCTGCATCATACATTTCCACTGTAGTGTTCACTGAATCCTACCCTTCAAAGTTTACCACGTTCAGATTACCTGCTCCTGGAATTTGTGTGGGCTGCTACTTTAATTTTCTTATTAATGAAAAGGAACAGCACATCAATAACGTGTGCAGATGCTGCAGTGAAGGGTTTTATCTTTATGCTCAAAGAAAGCAATTGTCCTGAGTCAAGTTCTGCTAATCAGAAACTATAAACAACACAGCTCTGATGAGCAATGCTAAACTATGGGAATGCAGGTAATTAAAAGAATGCAGCTTTGCAAGTGAAGCTCCTGAAAGTATGTAAGTGCGTGCTTCTGTGCAGCATACTCCTAGTCTGCATAAAAATAAATAAATAAAAATGGGAGCATTTTATTTCTATGATGTAGGAGGTGCAAAGCACAGTGACTCAGTGGCATGATTAGCCAATTTTATTCCTGGAGACAAAAATAACATGCAATCATCCAGCAATAAGAAAAACATTTGAAATCAAACTTTTCCTTAGTAATCTTCTATACACTGTCATTTTTTTTTTGCTTTGGGCCATATCAGAAACCTCTTACCAAAAGAACTTCTGGAAGAGCAAGCTTTCTATCTGAATAAGAGATCTCAACCTCCAAAATTAAAGGTAGAGCAATAAAATTCCACTTGGAGGCCATACTCTACCTTCTCCCTCTCAGATCTTTTCCCTTTTCTCTGGGAAAGACAAGAAATGAAACCAGATGGCAGCAGACTTCTCCCACATAGTGTTAATGTTAGAATTGCTTTTACTCTTTACAGAGTTAGCTGCATCTTGATGCCCTCATTTGTAATTTTGCTTCTTTGCCAGAAGAGAATATGAGAATATGAGAGCAAAGTCTCAGACTCTGATTCTAGAGCCTTTTGGAGGATTTTTCAAGGGTCCTCCAAAAAATTTAATGGCCTTACTCTTGCAGTGAGTGCAATAGGCAGTACTCCTTCGTATAAAGTTTGTTGGTTATTTTTTCTTCTTCCTTTAGCAACATTTGTATTTGGGCTAGGATGGTGAGGTCATGAAAAAAAATAGAGTCAATTTTTCAAATGTTATTCAGAATTTACAAAGATCTCATAGTAATGAGTAAAACAGCAGTAGAAAATGAATAATCTACATTTTTTGATACAAAGAGCTTTTACCTGTGATACATATGCATCTTCTTTGGCAGTCACAAAGGATGTTAAAGGGCTAAAATCAGTAATAAATCATGATTTAGGGTGCTGCTCAGCAATTCAGAAAAAACCTTTGGTGCTTTAGGGGCTAATTTTCCTCACTCACGAACATGAATCAGTTGTCTTAGCCAATAATATTAAGTACAAAATAAGTGTAACATACTTAATCCAGGATGACATGCAGAACAAATTCCTCAGATCTAACCATTTCACTGTCTTCAAGCATTTTAGGCACCAATGCCCAGATCTTCTGCAGGAAAATATTTTAAATACCACCAAAATATCATAATGCGGAGGTTTAATCACAATTCCCCTTCTCCTAAAACACCTTCCTCAGCAGAAAATGGAAGTATCTCCTACCACAGCTGTCTGGGAATGCCTGAGCCCCAGAGAAAGGAGTAGCAACCATAGTGCCTCTGAGCTCTGTCTCCAGCACACACACTCCAAACATGTGCTAGCTCCCGGAAACGAATTTGCTGTCATGCTTCAGGCTTCATAGAGGAGTAATTATGAAGGGCTTCCAATGCAGCAGTTGTTTTTCTTTCTTTCTTCCTTTACTTTTATTTCTTTTTTGTCATTTTTTCCTTTCTTTCTTTCTTCTTCTTCTTTTTTTTTTTTTAATCTGGAACATTTAGACCAGGTTTCAGCTCTTTATAAGGACTGTAAAATAATCTGGACAAGACATTGTCCAAACACAAGACTCCCTTTCATCTGGAAAGAGGAGTTTGGACTACTGAAGTTTTGGCTCCCAATCCCATATCTCCACTTGCAGTCAACAATGGTTTGCCATGGTTTCACTGGTTAGCACTGAGCCTGGCAGGAGTATGAGGCCTACTTCAAAAGTAATGCTCCTAATACATTAGTCCACTGCATTGTTGGTATGGCAGTACAGCTTGAATCTTCCCACCAATATTCCATTTCAGTTTGTTGCTGTCTGATAGATGGCATCAGAATCTGACAAAATGATGTCATGGAAGTGCGTATGAAGGCAAGCTTAGTCATTGAATTCCGCCACGCTGAAAAAATTGGCACCCATTGATATTTACCGATGCTTGCTGAATGTTTCTGGAGAGCAAAAACTGGATATTAGAACAGCGAAGCAATGTCTGCTGCATTTCAGCAGTGATGACAGCGACAGTGGGTCACCTATAGCTGGTACAGATTTTTACAAGTGCAGTATGCAGGCTCTTGTTCATCACTGGCAAAAATGCATAGCTAATGGTGGTGACTATGCTGAAAAAGAGTATTTTGTAGCTTAGAATTTTCTCTATCAAGTAATGTTTTCGTGCTCTTTGTATCAGTTGAAGTTTCCATGGAAATAATTAGGATGCATTATTTTCAGAGCAGCCTATTACAGTGTTGTTTCTAAACCATTTCCTGAGAAATGAATGAATTTTTCCACCTCTTCTGCAGGAAAATCCCTAGGAACCCAAGAAAGCTTTCCCAACAACAGGTGGGGAAGGTGTGAGAACTCTAGCTCTGAGCTTGTGTGGCCTTGTGTACAACAGCATTATCCTCCTGGCCATTATTTGTTTGTTGCGTATGCGTGAGGAAGAACTCAATTCCTTTTGGATATTGTGGTTTATGCCAGCATTATTCATGTCTTTTCCCAGGCCTTTACAAGCTGGGAAAGTCACCTTGTGTTCAACCAATACTGGGTGTATCCTGCTTCAGCTATTGTCAGGGAGCCAGCATTTCATCACTCGGCACAGTCTCATAATGGAGGCAGGAACTGCTGAAATAAAGCAACACCGAGAGCTTGTCAGAAATGTAAATGACATTGCACCTATTGTCAGCGATGTGCACTCCATTGTTCTCACAATTGTTTTCCAGTTGAAAAAATGTTGGTGAGCCTGCATGATGAGACCAGTCTAAGTGCTGCTTACTGTAGCATGCTCCATCAAGAAGAGCTAACTGATCTCATGATACAAGCAGCACATGTGTATGGCAAGGTGGTGCTTCTGTGAAGTGGTGGCTGCACAGATTCTCCTGGATGTGTCAGCACTATGGGGAATGATGAAAATGCACAGTACAGTGGTAAAGGTATCTCCTACTGACCTATTCTGAAAGCAAATACATGAAAGGGTATCACTAGCTTTTGTCCTGAAAGGGAAGGATTGCTCTTCTTGAGAGGGAGGAAGAGCAGGAAATCAGATGGGAGGCAAGCAGAAAAAGCGGGCTACTACTGTAGTTCAGAAAGTATTTATGGGTGCAGTTTTTTTTTTTATCTGTCCTTAAAGAAAGGAAACCTTAAAAGTTTTTTAGAAACTTGTCATGGTTTTGTGATTTTCGGTTATTGGTATTCCACATCATAACATCATGTAGTGGATATACCTGGTTCTCAGAAGAGAAGGACTACTACAGTCCCCACGGTACTCTTCTCCTCTGTTACCATTTCCAGCCGGAGGGAAAAGATAAAAGCTCGCAGTATAAAAACTTGCAGATCACGAGACCTCATCTTTTTTTTCCGCCGTCTCTCGTCTTGGCAGCACCTCGCTCTCCAGCTGTCTTATCGTCGGTAGTAGAGTAAGGCCTACCTTGATTTTGGGACATTCTCTCTCTCTGTATTGGATTTATCAGCTTAAATTGTAATTATATTGTATTATAGTGTGTTGTTTTGCATTCCGATATTTTATTTAGTAAATTAGTTTGTTTCTCCTCAGATTGTTGCCGCTGTTCTTTGCTCTCAGGGTCATCTCCTTACCCTTTTCCCCTTTTCCCTTTTCCCGGGGCGTGGGCCCGTGGATCCCCCGTCCCCTTTGTCATGGAACTGGGCCGAACGCCCGTAAACCATTGACAGAAACTGAAAGTAAGTATGCAGATCTGTAGATCCATTATTTTTTGCACCTGTATTACTCTTCAGTACCCTGACGTGTTTCAGAACTTTTCAATATTCAACATAAGCATCTTCTGCTATGCTTGGAACCCTGGTCCTTTGGGGCTTACTAGTGAGTACAGGACTCCCTTGTGTATGAATTTGCTCAAACTTGACCACAGTAAAAGAACTAATTCAGAATTTTCTTTGTGGGTACTTTGAGATGTTGGAAATACTTCCTATGCTGAACGTGGAAGAAGGTACCTTAATTTACTGAGTGCATTTTAGAGTGGGATTGCAATAGTTCTTTATGGAGAGGTAGGTGTTTTGACCTTTTGTGTTTATAAACCACTTCTGAGAACTCAATTTCCAAACAAAAAATTGACTTAGAAAATAAAGTGAAGATTTCATCATGGAAATGTCAGAACTCATTGGTTTAACAAATATAAATCTCTTAACAAAGCTTTTGTCTTAAAAATTGAGAGATTCTTGAGTGCCATTCTCTTCCCACAAGCAGTTTCTCCTTTTATGAGTCCTTTCTTTCTGACAACAAAAATATTTTGTCAGAAAATGTCCAATCTGCTGTACCCTCAAGCACTTCTGCTGTGCACGTGTACATCAGGCACTCAGTCAGGAGGTCACAGAGAAGAGGATGACTTATTGCACCTTGGTCAATTTTCTTTTGTCCAGTGATTCTTAATCAGAAAGAGTGAAGGAAAGTTGGCAAAGAGAGACAAGGGAGAATTTCTCAGCTCTTTTTCTTCCTCTTATGCTCATACATACAATATGAGAAAAAAATGAAGCCACTTTTTACTATCACTTTCCCTAATATTCTCCTCATCATTCCTCCCCATATTTCTTTAATGCCTTATCTTTTCTGATTAATATATCAGTGAATCTCAGAAAATGTACTTCTAGCTGTTTCATTAGGATAACAGCACTACTGAATTCAGATGTCAGTAATGACATCCTGCATATCATATGTACATTGCAGAAATGCCGCTCACTTTTAAGAGGAGTTTCCCATGAGGTCATAGCATGAGTCAGCATGGAGACTGTACCAGACAGATACAATGAAATGGGGGCTGTCTGCACAGAGATAAGTGTGATATTTTTCGTGTCTGTTGTCTTTGACAAGTTCCCTGATCATACCAAGTCTTCTGTTTTTTTTTTCACAATCTTTTTCAGCAGAGATAACTGCAAGAGAAATAAACATGTTGGAATATGGTTCTGTGACTGTCCATACATGGAAAAAACTGCATGGATAGCTAAGGAAATTATTTACTTGTAGGCGCCCGCCAGGCAGAGAGTACACAGGATCATATTTGGTCTGAGGAAAGATGCATACAAAATTTAGTGTTATTGGTAAGGTCACTGTCAACAGTTTACGGGTGTTCGGCCCGGTTCCATGACGAATGGGACGGGAGACCCACTGACCACGCCCCAGGTAAGGGAAAAGGGGAAAAGGGTAAGGAGATGGCCCTGAGAGCAAACAGCGGCAACAATCTGAGGAGAAACAAACTAATTTACTAAGTAAGATATCGGAATGCAAAATAACACACTATAATACAATATAATTACAATTTAAGCTAATAAACCCAACACAATGAGAGAGAATGTCCAAAAATCAAGGTAGGCCTTACTCTAATACTGACGATAAGACGGCTGGGGAGCGAGATGCTGCCAGGACGAGAGACGGGACGAAAGAGAACAAGGTCTTGTGATCTGCGAGTTTTTATCTTTCCCTCTGACCGGAAACGGTAACAGAGGAGCAAAGTCCCGTGGGGAATGTGGTAGTCCTTCTCTTCTGAGAACCGGGTACATACACTACATGATGTTATGGTGTAGAATACCAATAACTGAAAATCATAAAACCATGACAGGTCACTTTTCCTTTCCATTTAGCTGCTCTCCAAGTACCCTTCTACTTCAGGATCCTCAGAGATAGGAAAAAAACTCAAGGTCTTGCTTTCCTGTCAGGCTACTACCAATCTTACTGGTCTCTTCCCTTCCCTTTTCCCATAGAATCACAATGAAAACATGGCAAATATTTCATAGTAGATCTTCCATGTCTTTCATTTTAAGCCTGTGTATCACAGGTACAACAGATCCGTATTTTCCTTGCTCTCAAACCTCCACTGAAGTTTATTCTGTGATATCACAAAAATATGCTTTGATTTAAAGCACATTTTTCTACCTATTACTTGAACCCTGTCTTGTAATGGGTCACTTGCCTGTAATTTGTACTTCAAACCTGTCATCAGAGAATTGCTTAGCAATACCTGTTGCAGGTGTCTTTCTGCCTCCATCTCATCTGCTTTAAATCCACTGAGCGGGTGTTTGACTTTGACTGTAAGAAAGTTCCCAGATATATAATCTATGATTTCCAAATACCTGGAAGGTGTCTTCCAGTTGTTTGACCCACTTTACACACTCTGCCAAACATAAGGCCAAGTCTCGAAAAACAAATTCAGAAATGTTCCCAGTGATTGTAGGATCTGGGGGTCATTTCTTGACCTCTTAGCATCACATAAGAAATTTTACAAGGGAATTTTTCTTTTATTTCTATGGATGAAATTGCAAGGTCAAGAAACTATAGTCTCAAGCCATCCAAAGAGACTGTTTTAATGTTTAAGAAATAAATCTCCAGTCTCCTGGGGAACTGGTAATTTAGTCAAATTGCTTAAGGTTTTGCAAAGCTCTACTTTTCTCACATTAAAAAAATAATCAGTATTTTATTGTTTAGATGAATACTATGTATGTGATTAGAAAATGTAGTACATGTTGGATGGAAAAAAAGGAGGAAAATGAGCACAGCAAACGCAGAAGTATGTGAGTATGTTGTTTCACTAACCACTTTCAGTTAAATGAATCTGGATTTGGGTTCATATCCCTTTACAATCCCAACAAATTGTCCTCTTAACTAGAGTCAAAATGATCCTATTTATCTAAACTGAATGAGAATGAATGCTGTTAACTGAACACAATGTAATTTTGTTACATAATCTAGAGTAAAGAAAGAAAGACAAGAAGGGCTATTCAAGTATTTGGAAAATGGTTTTAAATATTTTTCTAATTCTTTACACAAATAGCAAACATCATTGTTGTTTTTTTCATGAAATTAAAAACCAGTATCTGCTAGTGGATGCGTTATAGGTTTGGCAGTGCTGTCTTCCTGTTCAATTCCCAACTGACATTTTGCAGCACTGAAGAATTTGCCTTGTGCCACTGTTAGACCAAATGTGAGAGAAACACTGCACTGTGCTTACTGAGTCTGCCAACAGTTGGGTTTATGATTCAGCTACTGAACATGCTTGTATTTGCAAACAAACAAGCAGCTTACAAAGAGAAGCAGGGAAGAGTATATTAAAAATGTATTTGCTGTGAACATGCCCTTCAGCCTCCATTTGAGGCATACGTGTTGGGATTTGCTAATCTTCAATTACTGTGTGATGTTTTCTTCAGATTGGCAGAGGAGGGTTTTCTTTTCATGCTGTTGGGCCTCGATCCCATATAGGAATGTGATTATGTTAAAAATCTGATTGGTAAAGCAAAACTCCATTTGAAGTTGAGAGAAGAATAATGCGGGTCTCTGATTGCAGCTCAAGGCACAGATTTGTCAGGAAGCTCTTTGAACCCTAGCATGACATGAGATGTGAGGAACGACAGAGAGTCATGAATTTTAGGTTTTCATATTTAATCAATTGACACAGGAATCATTTATAATCTGGAATGAGAATTCCCATCCCTCCCTACCTAGAGGTGAGCACTGCTGTACAGTGCATGGCTCCTTTCTCTTCCCCTTGCGGCACCTGCATCTGTTTCCTCCTCGCCCCAGAGCCTGCGCCCCTCCAGCCTGCTGTCCCAGGGAGTAACTCCTCTCTTCCCATCCCCACCAAACAATCCAGGGAATCTATTTATCTTCAGGGTACTGTTCAGCTCAATCACCCTTGCTGTTAGCCATCTGGGAGAATGACTGGTAACAGATAGCCATCCTGTCTGGGGGAGCAGGAGGCATGGGTGGGTGCTGCAGCCAGCTCCATGGAGCAGATTGCAGCACTCCTTCCATGAAGAGGCACATGCTGGTGAGAACAGCCATCTGGAAAATTATGTGAAGGTTTAGAGCTGACTTTTTTGTGGGCCAGATGTTATGATTTGCTCTGGTCCTGAACTGCGAAGTAGGTCTGTCTTATATTTTCCCTTGAAGGGAATCCACCCTAACGAATTCTGCAGTAGTGTTTGTTCTCTTGCAAAAATGACAGAGCAAAACTCCACCAAAAGCTAACTTTTGTTCTACTTTTTCTTTACCTGTGCTGCAAAGAACATTAAAAGGTGGCCCATCAAGTGGCTAAAAAGAGTATAAACAAACACCACTGTCAGACTTTGAATTTTAATTTACTGCACTTATTGCTTATTGCATTTTCTTCATTTTATCTGTTTTCTTGCATATGAGGGAGAGAGCAAAATCTGTAAGTGTGATATTAGAATCTGTTTTTATATTTATTTCTCTTTCCTTTTTCAAGTAAATAATAAAATTAATAAAATAGCAAATAAAAATATCAAAAGTCAAAGCTAACACTAATTTCCACCAACATATACAATTATTCTTTTAGACTTACGAATTTTTTCCTAAGAAGGATTAGAGCATTCAAAGAGTTAAGAACAACTGAAAAAAATTGTTTAGATCATTGCAAGGGGTGTGTAAAGACATTTCCTCCGGGATACTGACAGAAATTATTTAAAAGTTCAAGGAAAGAAGCTTCCACAGCTTTCCTGGTAAGAGTCCTGGAGCTCATTAGCACTCATTGAGTCTTTCCTGCTCTTTAGGCCCACCCTTCCCTTACTTTCTTATAGTGAGATATTAATTTGCGATAATAAAGTATCACAGGAACTGGTCATGTGTACAGCAAGTAAAAATGCAGGGTAGTTTTGCTTATAGCTGCTAATGTTTTCTGCTATAACATTCAACAGTTCTTGCTGACTAAATTACATTTTTGTCCTGCTCTGTGGCAGCACTTTCTTAGGGAAATGAAGTTGCTTTACTTGGCTTCAAATATGAGTAAAACCTAACAGAAACCTTTCCCTGAACTTTTCTTCTCTCTCTAAGCCTACTTGCATGCATAGTAATTCTGTATAAAGGTCACTTCCAATTTTCTTCACCCTTAAAGCTTCCCGTTAAAACCTCAGAAGTTGTCCTGACATGCTCTGCCTGATATCTGCCTCCAGTTTCAAAGCTATGATGACACCATCGTGTTTGCCTCCCTGGGAACCTGGCAAAATCATGAGTACACACAAAGAGAGCCTTCACTCATTAAAACCCAGAGAGACGTAGTACAGAGAAGATTTTTTCCTTTATCTACAGATAAGGTTTTAAAGAACAGAAAGGAGGAAAGAGAGGGGAAGAAATTTGATGCATTGGTTTTCATATTCATGATTTATGTAACACTTTCATCACAGCAAATCTTAAGCTTCTTATGATCTTGCTGTTTAATCACACACACACATACTATCACCTGTTAACTGCACAAAACTTGAAGGTCCACAGTGTCCAACAAAGGCACACAATGTATACGACCCACAGTGCTGTGAAATGCAGCATGGCAAATGGGATGACACAGGTCACAACGCTTTGGCACTGCTGTCAGGGAGTGAAAGTCATTTGACTTCAGTGGAAACATGCTGACGTGCTTCCCAAGTGAGTCTGGCCTGGAGCTGGGTTTCTCTGCAGGTTGCACAAACCAGTTTACACCATGCAAACCCTCCTGCGTGTGGCCACGTGGGAGCAGATGGATGCTTTTGATGCTGGTCTCTTGTTCTTGTGATCCACCCCAGACCCCTCTGCCCATGTCCCTGCTGTTCCTTAGTTACCAGAGCTTGGATTCTAGGGAGTGAAATACACAGCATGCACTTGGCTTTTCTTATTCTACTTTTTTTTTTCAACAAAGCACTTCATTGCATCAGATTAGCAAATGGTTTTTCGCATATACTAAACACAGTCTTGAACAGTTCCCATAATATTAATATGTGGTGTCTTTGTCTTCAGGGCATTTGCTATTACCAGATGTTTCTCTCTCCTGCTGTTGAGAGAACCTCAAAATTGCAACATAAACTGCAAAATGCATTCCTCTGTTTCTTAACTCTTGCTCCCACATTTTCACCTGATTTTAATCAACATAGCTGAAATCAGTCTGAGGCAGATATTTGGCTCTTCTGGAGATACTCTGCCAAGCACCTGGCACTAGCTGGTTGGTAACTCCTAATGCAACAGGATATATTTCACACACTGGGGATACATGAGTAGCAGGCTGTGAAGTTCTGAGGTGGTGCATCCTTGGGATGACAGATGGTCTTCTGAGAGTTGTGCCTGTAGAAGGGGTCATGACCCTTTGGTGGCTTATCACTGCTCTTCTACCCTGTGGTGCTGCATGGCATCACTGGCCATGAATTGTGTTTCTCCCTTCTCACTGTGTCTAGCAAAATCAAGTGGGGAAGTTTTAAACTTCAGTTAGTCCTAATTTTTCTCCCTCCTATCCTGACAGAGCACTGTCATAAGTTGCTCACAGAGTGGAGTCTCCTCTTTGAAGATCTTTGAAAGCTACCTGGACATGGTCCTGGGCAACCCATTCTGGGTGTCCCTACTTTAGTAGGGTTGGATCAGATGGACGAACCCTGAAATCCAGAGATCCTGCCAGCCTCAATCATTCAGGGTGATTTTGTGCAAACCTCTCCAGCAGCAGAAGGCTGCAGGTAACATCTCTGGGATGGGTGCTGGTGAATGATGGAGGCCATCATCTTTCCAACCAGTGTCTGGATCTGGCAGTGTGAGTGGTATCTCTAAAAATTTTCCTGATAACTATCTTTTCTACAAGATCAGTGCTCTGCAAAAGTGTATGGGAAAGAAAATGAGCAGAAGTCTGAGACTGGGTTTATGACAGAGCATTACTTATAATAGAATTGCCTGAGTTGGAAGGGACCATGAAAGTTCATCTAGTCCAACTCCCCTGCAGTGAACAGGGACACATACAGCTAGATCAGGTTAACCAGAGCCCTGTCCTGTCAGCTATTCTGATGCCACAATAACTGAGAAAACTCTCTAAATGGACTAAGCGCTGACACTGTCCAGCCTGACCTTGAATGTATTCAGGATGGGGCATCCACCGCTTCTCTTGGCACCTTGTTCTAGTGCTTCACTACCCTTACTGTAAAAACCATTTTAACATTTTCCTCATATCCAATCTAAATCTCCCCTCTTTTAGTCTGAAACCATTTCCCTTGTCTTGTCACAACAGATCCTGCTAAAATGTCTGTCCCCCTTCAGATACTGAAGGGCTGCTCTAGGTCTCTCTGGAACCTTCTTATCTCCAGGCCGAACAGCCCCTGCTCTCTCAGCCTAGCCTTGTAGGGGAGGTGTTCCATCCCTTGGATCATTTTTTTGTGGCCCTTCTCTGGACATGCTCCAACAGGTCCATGTATCTCCTGTACTGAGGACTCCACATCTGGACGCAGAACTCCAGGTGAGGCCTCACCAGCACAGAGTAGAGGGGCAGGATCACCTCTCTTGACCTGCTGGTCATGCTTTTGATGCTGCCCAGGATACGGTTGGCTTTCTGGGCTGTGAGGGCACACTGCTGGCTTATGTCCAGCTTGCCATTCACCAGTACTCACAAGTTCTTTTTGTCAGGGCTGTGCTCCATCCTTTTCTATCCCAACTTGTATTGATACTGACCTCGCATTTGGCTTTGTTGAAGCTCATGAGTTTCACATGGGACAACTGCTTGAGCCTGTCCAGGTCTCTCTGAATGGCTTCCTGTCCATCAGGTATGTTGTCAGCACTACACAGCTTGTTGTTATCCACAAACTTGCCAAGGATGCCCTTGAACCCACTGTTGGTGTCACTGATGAGGATATTAAAGAGTATTCATCCCAGTACTGACCCCTGAGGGACACCACTCATCATCAATCTCCATCGAGACACTGAGCCAGTGATCACCACTCTCTGGGTACGATCTCATAAATTGAACAGTGCGCCCATCAAATCCATGTAGAATCATAGAATCATAGAATTAGCTGGGTTGGAAAAGACCTACAAGATCATCCAGTCCAACCATCCACCTACCACCAATAACCCTACTAAACCATGTCTCTCAACACTATATCTAAAGGTTTCTTGAACACCTCCAGGGACGGTGACTCCACCACCTCCGTGGGCAGCCCATTCCAGTGCCTAACCACTCTTTCAGAAAAGTAGAATTTCCTGATGTCCAGCCTGAATCTCCCCTGGCGCAACTTGAGGCCATTCCCCCTTGTCCTGTCACTATTTACAAGGGAGAAGAGGCCAACCCCCAGCTCACTACAACCTCCCTTCAGGAGTTATAGAGAGCGATAAGGTCTCTCCTGAGCCTCCTCTTCTCCAGACTGAACAATCCCAGCTCCCTCAGCCGCTCCTCATAAGGCCTGTGCTCCAGACCCCTCACCATCTTCGTCGCCCTCCTCTGAACACGCTCCAGGGCTTCAATGTCTTTCTTGCAGTGAGGGGCCCAAAACTGGACACAGTACTCAAGGTGTGGCCTCACCAGTGCTGAGTACAGAAGGACAATTACTTCCCTGCTCCTACTGGCAACACTATTTCTGATACAAGCCAGGATGCCATTGGCCTTCTTGGACACCTGGGCACACTGCTGGCTCATGCTCAGCTGAGCATTGACCAACACCCACAGGTCCGTTTCCTCCACCCATTCTTCCAGCCACTCTGCCCCAAGCCTGTAGTGTTGCCTGGAGTTGTTGTGGCCGAAGTGCAGGACCTGGCACTTGGTCTTGTTGAACCTCATCCCATTGGCTTCAGCCCAGAGATCCAGCCTGTCCAGATCTCTCTGTAGTGCCTCGCTACCCCCAGGCAGATCGACACTTCCTGCCAGTTTGGTGTTGTCTGCAAACTTACTGAGGGTGCTCTCAATGCCTTCATCCAGGTCAACAATAGAGATATTGAAGAGGATAGGCCCCAGCACCGACCCCTGGGGAACACTATGTGTGACCAGTCGCCAGCTGGATTTAACTCCATTCACCACCACTTTCTGGGCCCGGCCCTCCAGCCAGCTCCTTACCCAGCAAAGAGTGTACCTGTCCAAGCCACGGGCTGCCAGCTTCTCCCGGAGAATACTGTGGGAGACAGTGTCAAAGGCTTTGCTGAAGTCTAGGTAGACCATATCAACAGTCTTTCCCTCATCCACCAGACTGGAGATCAGTTTGGTCAAGCAGGACCTGCCCTTCACAAACCCATGCTGGCTGGACCTGATCCCCTGGTTGTCCTGCAAATGCCGCATGATCTCCCTCAGGACAGTCAACTCCATAACCTTGCCTGGTACTGAGGTCAGGCTGACAGGCCTGTAGTTCCCCAGATCCTCCTTACAACGCATCTTGTAGATGGGAGTAACATTGGCAAGTCTCCAGTCTTCTGGGACCTCTCCAGTTGACCAGGAACACCGATAGATGATGGAAAGCGGCTTGGCTATCTCCTCCGCCAGCTCCCTCAGTACTCTCGGATGGATCTCGTCTGGCCCCATGGACTTGTGGCAGTCCAAGTGGAGTAGTAGTGTATTTCCAATTTGGAATGAAGAATGTTGTGGGAAACTGTGTCAAAGGCATTACTGATGTCTAGACAGATGACATCAGTGGCTCTTCCCTTGTCCACTGATACAGTTATGCCATCATAGAAGGCACTAGGTTGGTCCAGTAGGACTTACCCTTGGTGAAGCCATGCTGATTTTTAGCTTTGAGAAACCAAATCCTACTATAGATATGCTTTCTCCTGTTCCACAGGCATTCATTAGATATTTCAATCCAGATGAAGAAAATAATTCATATGAGAAAAACAATGAGAACTTTTTGTCAGTGTCTGCTTTCCTTACAAATGGGCAGCTGAAGGCAGGTCCTGACTGTTATCCTTTTTTTATCTGAAAAAAGTATTTGCTTTCCTTATCCAGTACCTTGCTAACAGCTAACAGTAGTTTTTTTTGTTTTCCCTTTTGAAAGATATTGTCAGTTTTCTGTTGCTAAATAAAAGGAGAGGTTTCAGTTCAGTAAACTGACAATTCAAGTATTGCACCAATCTATTTATAATCAAAACAAACAATGCAAATTAAATCTTAGAAGTTTTTGTAATGGCTTTAAGTATTACATTTGGCAACAGAGTGATTTTATTTGTAAAAAATCACTTCATCATATCTTGAAAAATGCCAGTAGGGTAATATGAGGACAGAAAAAGTAACACTTCATCTCTGTATAGAGGGTATCCAGGGCCAAGAGAACATCTATACTAACCATTAATTTATCACATTTCCTAAGATTGGAGGAAATTTTAGCCGAGTCTCTGCCCTGAAGGGAATTTTAGGGTAAATTGCTAAATTGTGGGTTGTATTGTAAATAGATAGGTAGCTGAAAATATGTAACAATTTCATGTAGTCTTAATGTTTTTATGATGACCTGTTATTTGAAGTAATGTGAATATTAAGAAAAAAAAAACAAACAACTTCTACAAAATCTATCCTGAATTTAATTTTGAGCTGTGCTTGCATTTCTTTCACATTCATTTACAAGGAATGTGAAGACCTCTGATTATATTGTCCAAGTGTTCACAAAGCAGTAAGCTGTAAAATTCCAAGCCCAGGGGGGCTGAAGTCTAAGCTGTGGCTTGTTGTGAGGAGGCGCTGGTGGGAGGATGCAGACCTTTATTCACTACGTAAATAAACACAATTCCTCCTCTTTGAATTTTCTTGCCTTCCTCTCTGACATGGAACCACGATTTAACGGATCAGTCACCATACAATAAAAGTAACTGACTCTTGAATATCAGTTACTTCTTTTCAGCTGTATTACAGCTTTCTAGAATTATGCCCTTTAATTGTGTAACAGTAGGGAAAGAATGTCCTCTTGGAAGGTATTGAAGAAGGGAGAAATTGTTGACTGTGAGTTACTTGCTTAATTCTAATATTTTATTCATGTATGCAGTTTGGGACCATAAGGAGCATAGAAACTAATACTTTTGTATAAGATCAATTTATCTTACTGGAAAAGTGTATGTGACTGAAAGAAATTCTGCAAAATAAAAAATAAAAATGGTGTCAGGACAGTGGTCTGAGAGATCTGGGGCTCTTCAGCCTAGAGAAGAGAAGGCTCCAGGGGAAACTTATAGTGGCCTTCCAGTACCTGAAGGGGGCCTACGGGAAAGCTGGGGAGGGAATTCTTATAAGGGCAGGTAATGAGAGGACATGGGGAAATGGTTTTAAACTGGAAGATGGTAGATTTAGAATAGATACTAGGAAGACATTCTTTACTGTGAGTGTGGTGAGACACTGGAACAGGTTGCCCAGTGAGGTTGTGAATGCCCTCTCCCTGGAAGCATTCAAGGCCAGGCTGGATGGGGCTTTAAGCAACCTGGTCTAGAGGGAGGTGTCCCTGCCTATAGCAGGGGGGTTGGAACTAGGCGATCTTAAAGGACCCTTCCAACCCAAACCATTCTGTGATTCTCTGATGATCTCTCTTTTCCATTCTCATTGCATTACGCTGCACCATTAATTCCAGTAAGAGAGCATGAGTAAAACACAGAATCACAGAATCGCCAAGAGTTTGGAAGGGAACTCTGGAGATCAACTGTTCCAACCCCCTGCTAAATCGGGTTCGCTACAGTTGGTTGCACAGGGAAGCATCCAGAAGTGTTTTGAATATCTCCAGAGAAGGAGACTCCACAACCTCTCTGGGTAGCTTGATCCTGTGCATCCAGTACCGGATTAATTTTGACTTGCATAAAAACAATACCCAACACTGAAGAGGTCAATAAAAGAACGAGTCCACTTCCCTAACTCTTTTTTTTTTTGCTCTGTAGTTGGCTATAGGTACAATATTTTTTACCTTCCTCAAGCTATTTTGATGATACACATTGGTTAAATTAGTATAGCTGTGTGCATGTGCACTCTTCTTTAGCCATAGAAGTGGATATATTTGAATTTCAATAGTGCTGGCTACTTTAAAAAAAAAATCTATAATTAAATCAACATTAGCTTCTATTCTCAAACAATAATACTGGATCAGAGTGAATAATTAATTAACTAAAAACTGTTCTGATTTTCAGTTTAAGCATGTGTGAAATCTGGCCTAGGATCAAATAGGAGATGAAAAATCCTACTGGTAAGTGGAAAATTATTTTCCATGTCCCCAACTGCAACGGCTATGCTGAATTTAGTTGAGAAGTTCTCTAGAACTACCAGGTGCCCTGAACTTTCTTCTCCCTTGTAAGGTTTAATTTTTGTCTATGTTGAGATGCTAGCGTAGAACAGAACAGTTATTTAGAGAACAGTTATTTCCAAGATGAATGTATATCATTGATAGTTGTAAATCACAGTATAACAGTTTCTTATAAATCAGCAAGTTTTGGTAAATAACCTGACTTGCCAAAAGAAAAGTTCAGATCCATGTGTTGTTTGAGATTTGCTTTCTTTTCTCCTGATATGTACAGACTACCTTTTTTGGTGCACAGCAACACAAAGCTGTCTGTGTTGGGTCGGTGTTTACCTCGATTTGTAGGTAGGGCATCTGCTTGCAGATTTTTCCATCATGATTCCCAGATGGAACTTTTACTCTCAGCTACTCTGAGTCACTCTGTGCTGTTTTAGTTTGTGTGCTGCTTCAAACAGTTTACCCATTGAGATAATTACTGGAGTTAGCGGACTCCTGATAATTTATATAGTTGCATAATAGTTCTCATGTATATAATGCAGTTAATTTTTTAAAAATCATGTTACCTTTTCCACCTTGAAAAAATATTTTCTATCCACTGAGACAAGCAATGTGGAGCCACAGATTACAAGCTACTGCATTTTGAACAAGCCCATGAATTCTTGGCTTTGTTCAGAAGAAATATTTTTTGAGCATTTATTGCCAAAGTAAGATGACGGTAGGTGTTCCTTCTTCCAAACCACACCGCGGCTCTGATTTCCACAACGGCGGTACCCTGCCCAAGAAGACTACTCCTCAACAGTGCTTTTTTATTTCTGGAGCAAATTGTTTAGCAAAACATTTCTGCTGTGTGTCTTGATTTGCTGGATGAGGGATAACGTTGGTGTTTTTTTTCCTCAGACAGATCTTATCTTGGAGTTAAGAGATGAACTTGTGTTTCTGCTTATTTTCCACTAGAGACCTCCATCAGCCCAAATAACTAGTTGCTTAGTAGTTATGATTACTGGGCGTGACTCAAACAGCTGAGGAGGATATGGCCTTGCCAGCTGACCTCGGGGAAAAGGTGGAGTCCCAGGTCAAAGGAAAATGTCTCTGTGAACATTTTTTTTTCTCAGAGAAATTGAAGTTTGTCCAAACAGGTGTGTTGTGAGAACTTGAAGAGGAAGGAATTTTTATGCCTTCAAGCAATGACACAGAGATGGCAAGAATGATATAATCTAAAGCATGCCTATGGTTTTCATAATGTGCCCATGAAGAACTTGAAAGAAGGCTTCCTCTTTCTGAAAAGACCAGCCTATGTACATCCAGCCATCTTGCACTGATGAGCCTAAGTGCATGTACATCCAGTTCCTGTGAACTTAGGAATCTGGAAATAAGATCCATGATTTACAAGAATCACAGCAATAAGAGGGGGAGGGTGGCTTCCAGCATTTGAGGTCAGAGCAGGAGGAGCCTGGAATTCTTGGATTGTTTTGCTGGACTTGTTTAACTCAATGGCCAAAGCTCTGCTTCCTCCAATGAAACAAAACAGCTAAGTTTGCAAGATCTGCCAGGACTCAATGAAAAGTTCTGGTTTTGGCTTTTGCAAGTGATTTATCCCTTGAGTTCAGATTTTCGGACTTTTTTGGTAGGTACTCTGACAGAATAGCATTTTGGTTTATTTTGGCAAGAAGCTCATCCGCTGTATTATCAACACCAACACTTCCTGTGATAGAAATTATTTTTTAAGACATTCTCAACAACACCAGGACTACCTCTAAAACACATTCTGCTGTGTGATAACAGCAGTTATCTTTCACAGTCCTTAATTCTCTTGAGTGAAAGTAGCCAGTTAGCAGAAAGTACCTGAAATACACTTTAAAAAATTCTATAAAGTTTTTAATACTTCATTAATATAATGGTTTGATTATCATACTCCTGTTCATGCAACAGCAGTTGCTTCTTATTTGAGACCACTGTTTATCTATTTTTAGGAGGCTAAAATTTAGTTCAGTCAGTAAAGTATAACTAAAACTGCTGACTTTATTCAGTATATTTCTGGAAATTTTACGCTTCCTTTGCTGTAGGTAAACTTTATTGCAAAACTGAAATTTGAGCTATTTGGATTTCAGTTTCACATGTCAGCTCTTTCATACAATCTGCAGTACTATTTCGGAATAAAAGGCTGTATTTCTTCTTTGTGTTTAGATTTATGTATGGATGTTGCTCAACTGTGCTTGCTGGGACTGATTCTGTGCTTACATTTAAATACATGCTTCAGTGCAGAAAAGGCATTATACATTGGGAAAACTGTAGAGGGACTTACTAAACCTGATAAAGGTTGTCTGCTAATATAAAATATTGTCTGCTATTTAGACAGCTGGTTGTATCTTTCATGTCCCTTAAGATCTGTCATGGCTAATCAATCAGTAGTGATTTGCTTAATATGTTACTGCGCCTACCAGAGAAAGATCACTCTTAGAAGGTGGTGAACTGTGAAATGGTTGTTGCCTATTTTAAAAGCTGAAATGATTATGAGGTGTTTTAAAGCACAGCACTGATAGGGGAAAATTCAATTAGTTTTACACATCTGGGCAATGATTGTATACTTGATCCAGATGTGCTAGGATTGTACTGAAGTGAAAAAACAACTGCTAAAAACCTCAACAAATGCATTTGTTGTTTCACGGAATATGTTAATAAAATATGCTTTATTCTCAGAAGTGCTTATGATCTCAGATGGTGAATGCTCAGCAAATGTGAGAAAACAGTCTTTTTTTGTTGCAGTTCATGTTTTACATCATGTTTCCCTTAAAAGGGAAGGTGAGTTCTTGACCTCTATAGTGCCTTTTCTGAGGGAATGTGTACGCTTTTTTCAATATTGTTTGTTAACTTTAGCCTGGCTTGAAAGATATTTCAAAAGCAGTCTTCCTTTCAAGACGCATGGTTGCCTAAGGACTGGAAAATTATTTGGTACGTTCCTCGTCAAGCATTTTTGGCTGCTCTTGGAAGTAATTAAAACTCTTTACAAGACTGTTTTAACCAAGGGGTTTAAAAATACAAAATTCAGAAAATCTATGTTCATTTCAGGTTATAAACAGGTACTTTCAGTGGGGAGAATTGAGACACACTTGTAGTAGTGCCCAGCTATTGCTTACTAAGTCCTCAAGCCCTACATTGTCGGACCTTGAGGCCCCCGAGATTCAAACCATCTTTCAAGAATGTCTTCAAGGGTCAGGTCATGCATCAGTTTGCCTTATACTGATTTTTCTTGGGGAGCTGGAGGTAATGGTGTGTGCCAGAGAGAGCTTTATCACTTCTGTGAGACTGCTGATTGCAAACAGTGCAACATTCCTCCGTCTTGGGAACCATCACAGGCTCTGGGAGAGACTGAGACATCAGCAGAACAACAAAGACAAGAAGTCTTTAGACTTTAAATTGCAAATGAAATTAATCAAGCAGTCTACATCTAGTCCTTGGGAGCGATGAATATTAAAACCTATGAGTCATGTCAGAAGTCTCACTGTATTAAAAAAAATCTTACCGACAATGAAACAGGAGCCATACTGAGAACACGGCTGACAGAAGTTGCTAAGACTGTCAGCTCTTCCTGGAATGGTAATGCTTTGGGGACCTACCAAAATAAGCATGCAGATATTCACTGTGAGTAGACATGGCTCAGGTATGTAACTGAGCTTTTATGAAACAAACACCATCAGGAAGTAGACAAAGGAGAATTAACAACACCTGAAATTCTCACCCCTCCTTATTTTGATGCTGTTTTGTGTGAGAATCTCAGAAACTTCATGACAACATGAAATTTCACATAAAGTATGCACTTATAGCCTGTCCATGATTGTTTTGGTTACCTGGCATAGCTTGAAATTTTGCTTTCTTACATGACTGTAGCAGTGGTAAAAATACTTTACTTCCAGTTATTTTGAAATCTGCAGTAGATATTACACTCGGTGATTCAGCCCATGATAATAATAGGAAAAGGGAAGTTTACTGTAGAATATCAACCCCCTTCATCTTGGCCCCAGCCGGCGCACAGTGCCAGCACAGCCACCAGTTCACACAGCAGGCAGGAAGTCATGCCCGGTCAGGCAGGTGAGCAGAAAGCCAGCGGAGAGAGCGCAGTGAGAGCTCTCGGTGAGAGAGCTTGACCTGGAAAAACTGTTCAAGCAAGCTGCATGCAAAAGAGATTGTGTGTTTTCCTTAGAACTGGTGAAAGCACTGAAGGGTCCAAGCAATTTCAAAAGCATTTGCAAAACTCCGTGCAGTGATGGAAGAGCCAGAAGAGAGTATATTGCAGAGGTTTTCATCCTCAAAATGGGTCCAGGTTTCCTGGCAACCCTTCTGTTGGTGGACAATGCAAGTAAAACATTGGGCAGTGTCAGTGGTTTTGCTGTACTCATGACATCTGGTGAAGAACGAAGTGTCGTTGTAACACTGTCAGTGGGCAGATATGTGTTATCATCCCCTTTTTGTTCTGTTCCAGCTTTTACCTTAAGTCTGGTGTTTATGCAATCTTGTGTGACCAGAGCTGCTTTTGCTGTTTTTTTGTGAGAGTGGACATATCTATGAATGACAAACTTGGAGGGGGACTCTGTGTACTGTCCCTAGCATGCTTCCTGGTTTGGCACCATGTAGGAATAGAACATTAGGGATAAGGATTAAAAGCACTTGAGAAAGCACTGAAGATTGCAAAATATTGCTGAGCATCCTCCATTCTCCTTGAAGCCAGTGTAAGTTGAGTGCTAATGGTCTCAGATGAGTTATTTAGACCTTCACTAACTTCCAACGTGTTTAAAATTTTAATATAAAATGTTCTAAGATTAAAATCATGGAAACTTAAAATATCTCAAGTTGGAATGGACCCACAAGTTGAGTCCATTGAGTCCAACTCCTGGGTCCATATAGGACCGCTCAAAAATCAGACCATCTGTCTGAGAGATTTGTCCAGGTGTTTCTTGAACCTTGGCTGCTCGGTGCCATGACCACTGCCGTAGGGATCCTGTAGAGCCTAATAACCCTCTCCTAAAAAACCTTTTCCTGATATCCAATGTGAGCATCCTCTGTTGCAGCTTCATGCCATTCCCTCAGGTTCTGTTGCTGGTCACACTAGTGGCATGCCAGACAGAAGATTCTCATATTGACTGAGCCATGAGCGTGTGGGGCACATCCCACTTCAGTCAGCCTGTTAGGCTCTGTTTGAGATCAGAAGTCCCAATGTTTCCGCATAACATTGCTATTCGTCAAATTCATCATGACAGATCTCCTGAGAAGGCAAGGCAGGCTTCATCCACTGCCTCTATCCCTTCAGCTCTGCTAGGTCTTTGCAGAAAGGTCACCTCTTATGGGTCTAGCTCAGATCACCCCAATGTCAGACTCTCCTGCTGCTTATGAAGCTCTTGTGCATGCCTCCAGCAATGTGAGTGGGCTGGCCACTGCAGTACCCAGGCAGCTCTTAACACAACATTCTGTTCTGCTTTTGGAATTTGAGACTCTGAAATGTCTGGACTTTAAATAGTAGAAACCTCTCCACTTAGTAATAGTACTAAATTACTTGTTTGTAAGTATTCAAACCACTGGTAAAACAAGTTTAAATGTACCAGGATAGCAATCCCAGCATGTACTCTCGGGACCTCAGCTGTGGTGCTGTGCTTGCAGGCTGTGGGCAGTGAGAACAAACCTTTCACTGCTCACAGTGGCTTGGGGAAAATGAACTAGGTAACTCATTTGAAGGAAATGATTTTTTGGGACTGATTAATATGGTTTCTCAGAAAATTTCTCTTCTAGCCTATGATAACTAGGCTAAAAAGCTGACTTTGATTTGCATGACTACCTCCTGATTCCCAGTCTTTTCTGAAGAAATCAAGGAAACATAAAAACTATTGGCTTGACCTGTCTAGGGAGCTCATGAAGAATGTAGGATGTTCATTGTCCTGTAAGTTATACATCCCTGCCTCTTTTCTGTCTAGTGATGCTATAACTAAAAAAATAAAAAAACCCAGCCCAAACACCCAATAAACAAACAAAAAGAAGCAAAACACATTTTCTTTAGTTTCATTTTTACCTTCTTTACATTCCTTCTGTTGTTCCATTCTATGAAATAATATTTTAAAATTTTGAACTTTTAAAACCTTGTCTCTCTGTCCCTCCCTCTGGAAACTTCTCAGACTTTCTCTTTATATAAAGACTGAACATACTGTCAGGCTATGAATGTTTATTATACTGTTAGTACATAATACACAAGCAATGTACTCTTTTATGTAGCTACATAAATATTTTCTGAAAATCATATTCCTAGATTATCCAACACTGCTACAATACTTCATGATTTTTAATAAATCTTACATTCCAAACATGGAATCTCAATTTCCCTGCAAAACAAATGTTTCCACAGTGATCCATGAATCCTGTTCATTAATAGTGCTTTCTAACATTGATATTAAACAATTTGTATTGTCTTCCTAACAGAAAATAACATAACAGTTTAACTGAAAGTGTAAATGATCAGAAGTGGAAATATAGATTGATTTTGCACAGATGCAGTGTGTTTTGTAAAAATGATTAAATTACACCAATTTTGCTATATTCCTAATAAGATTTTAAAAGGTTTTAGGAGTATAGAATTTTTTTTCCATCTTGGCAGAAATAAATTTTATGTAATAGATTAGTGTGGACATGCATTAGCTTGGAAAAGTGAGATAACTGCTGACTGCATCTATCAAATAGACTCTTAATCATATGTTTGACTTCAGAAGTTGAGTCATTTTAAAAATGTAATTCCAAACAAGTATATGTCTAACCAAAATTTTCAGAAGAAATTGTGTATTCTTTCACTATTGCTTCCCTAAGTCCTTCAAGTATTTTAGCAGCACAAGAAAGAAAACCTTTAAATGATGGAGCTGTCAATTCCAAGGCATTTTTCTTCCATAAATGGAGGCCATTTCTGTTTTCAACAGACAACTGGAGTGTTGTGAAATGAGAGGTTTTTTTATATACCTTTTGAAAACCTATAATTGAGACCAAATTTGGATTCTGATACTATATCTTTACTAAATTGCTGTATTTTCTTTGCCATGCTAAAACTCTGAAAAATAAGATGATTTTAGATCAGAAACGATGCTTTTACATGTGAGAGCTTCTTGAAGAAACTGACTGCCTGTATTTCTTCTATATGGCAGGTCATTGCCGGCTGCTGAGTGCTTCCCTTTGGAGACTCATGGAAGTCAGAAAGGTCTACAAATCTTTTCCTTAAATGTCACATATTTGAATAGGTATTTTCACCGGAGCGAGTGATTAGATAAGATAAAATGAAGTACGAAACCTACTGAGTAATTTATTTAATATTTGGAAGTGAAAATATTAGAAGAATTGCTTTAAGCCGATCCCAAAATATTGAGATTTATCTCCATTTTCTTAAAGATTTTCTTTTTCTCCTGTTAAATTTGAGTTCTCTATTTCGGGATTGTTCTCCATTCACCCCCTTCCACCCTCCTCCCCATAGATACTTGGATGGTTTCTGACAACATGGAAGTGAATTCTTGACAAAAAGAAAATGAAAAAATTGTCCATTCTCATGAGATGTTTCAACAGACTCTCCCAAAAGTATCAGTGTTGGCCACAATGGCGCATTTAGGTTTAGAAATATAATTTCCTCAGTAAGCAGATTGATACAAGAGTAACGGCTGCAGTAATTGTTGCTTCTTAATTGATGCTTATGTATGGGTTTGAACTATTGTCAAGCTATCTCAGGATAGCTTACTATAGATTTTGTGCACTTGTCCTACTCTAGTGCTGTGTCTGTGTTTCTGGAGTCCTTCAGGTCAGAACACCAAAATACCTCCCTGTGAGAGCCTCCTTTCTGTTACCTGGAGAGTCTTGTGCTGTTTCATGGCTGACTACTCAAAGAATACAATTGTGGGAAGGGTTTTTGAAAACAAGGTATGTTAAAAAAAAATCATATTTTGTTTTAATCCTTTCTTTCTTAAAAATTACTGTGGAGCACAAAAGAGGTATTAGGTTTTGAATCTCTATAGCATGGATGTCCAACCTTTTAGCTTGCCTAGGCCCCGTTGAGTAAAGAGGAATTTTCTTGGGCCACATATATAGGTTGCTCTGAATGTAATGCCCCCTAATTTTTCCATGGAAAATACAAGAAATACAAAGAACACAATAACACTATTTGTGTTTTGTTTTCAACAATCACCACCAGTAGCTGTGCATTTTTGCCAGCAATGAACAAAAGCTTGCATGCTGTGTTCATAAAAATCTGCACCAGCAGAGGTGACCCACTGTCACTATTGCCATTGCTGAAATGCACCACCCACTGCCTCACTGTGCTCGTATCCTGTTTGGTCTCCATCAACATTCAGCGAGTTCGAATGTCAGTGGGTGCCATTTTTTCTGCATGGAAGAATTCGGTGACACACCTTTGCTTCATATGCACTCCCATGTCAGATGTCATTTTGTCAGACTGCCCCTCTGCTGCCATCTGTCACATGGCAACAAAATGTAACGGGACATTGGCAGAAAGGCTCAACCTCTACTGTCATACCACCAGCATCCATCTCTGACACTGTGGGCCAACAGAATAAAACAGGAGGCATTACTTTCAGAGCTGCCCTCATAAAATATACAATATATACAATATGCAACATTTAAATTTTTCATATTTTTCTTAAAACATTAAGAAAAAAGGAACAACAACATAAAACTAGCCTTGTTTTTATGGAACTAACACACAATGCTGGTTTAATAGCAGTAGTTTCAATTTTTAGTGAGCTCTTGAGCTGTTCATCAGACATTTTTGATGAATTTTTACTCTTCTTCTACTTCGTCCTTGACAGTTGTTCACAAGTGTGCATACTGCCAAAAAGCAGTAACATGAAAAGGTGTGACTGTGAAGCGATGGGTATTTTTCTCTGGTAAGAAAAGTCTAATGAAGAGACATGATCAGATTCATGAGCTGAATATCTGATTGCAACTCTGTACATTCCATTTGAAAATTTGCAGGTCATGTGTTTGTATAAACTGAAAATGGTGTCACAAACACAATTTTTTAGATGGGTAGATAATGATAGGACAAGGGGGAATGGTTTTAAACAAAAGGAAGGGAAATTTACATTAGATGTCAGGGGAAGTTTTTCACTCAGAGAGTGGTGAGGTGCCCAGAGAGGCTGTAGATGCCCCATCCCTAGAGGTGTCTAAGGCCAGGTTGGATGGGGCCCTGGGCAATCTGATCTAGTACTCAATCTAGTGGCTGGCAATCCTGCCTGTGGCAGGGGGGCTGGAACTTGATGATCCTTAAGGTCCCTTCCAACCCAAGCCATTCTATGATTCTATGATTCTCTATGATTCTGTTTCTGCGGGAATAATTTGGTGTAAAATACTTAGACTTTTCCAACAATTTGTAAATCTGCAGAGAGTTCAGATCAAATGAACTTGTCAGTGCAAGAGCACCATGTTAGTTCAACCATGCAAGTGTCTTCTCCAGCTCCTGTTCCTTCAAGAGAATCCATACTAGCTTTGGAACAGGGGCTCATCCTGCCCTTGCTCCCTCTGGGCAAAGGGGAACTTTCTGTCCCAGGAGGAGGCCCAACCACAACCACCTCTGTGTGTTCACAGTAACACAGTAGCATGAAAATTATTTGCACCTTATGACTATGTGACACACATAGACTGTGGAATACCATTTTCTTGAACAGTATGTGCACAGGATGGAAAAGAAGAAACTGTAGTATTTCTGGATGGTGTAGTGTATGTTCCTGTAGCTACGTGCACAGCTGAGTATGTAGTGTGGGAAAAATAGCACAGTCTACAGGCTGTATCATTTTGTAGGTACAGGAGAACCAATAATTGCTCTGAAGCTTTCACAAGAGCAGCCAACCTATCTTCAGCCAGGTGGGGTGCCTGACCAGTGCCTGAGGAGCCTGCTGAAGTGATTTTGTGCAGGAGATGGCCTGTCCCAAAGGTGTGGACAGACATGGTGCACATGCTGAGTGATTCTTAGTGAGCGAGGCACTGATAAGACTGGACAAAATATCACTTTATTCTTACCCAATACTTTGACTGTCAAAATATATACATGCCATTTGTCATTTGAAGACTCCATCCTCTCTTCCTGCTACTTCTGAAACCAAAGCTGGGCAGGCAGCTTCACTCACACCAATTGCAGTGCTGCTGATAGCAGAATGTCTTCTGTAGATCAAAGACTGGGGAAAATGCTGCTGTGGTCCCATGTGGTGGGACCTGAACACTGGAGTCCTTACTTGACTCTCAAAGAGATCACCCCCAAAGCAATCTGGCCAAAGTTAAAGGGAGGGCATGGAAATTAATGATCTGTATATGTTCCCATTTATTTCACCTGTGGCAATTCCCATGATGTTTGCCTGACAGTACCTGTGGTAAGCTGTGTATTGGGAGAAACCTTGTAATGTGTTGCCTCAGCTTGTTAAAGATCTTGGAACTGCCTGTTCGTGATGTCTGATGCATTTTGGTCCTGATGAATTTTATCTGTTGTGCTGAGTGAAGTTTTGATGTCTCTTCTTAATAAAGTATTGATTTATACATCACGATCTCTGTTTCCTGGCTTAAGTTGGTAGATGGTCTTGATAATGCCTTTTATATTTCCCTAAATCCTCCAGTGTGTGGCATTTCCACTTTCTTCCAGTTGTGTAGGCGGTCACAAGGTTTTTATCCATCACAGAACAAGAAAATTGCAAATCTCTACAAAGTGAAACTTAGCAAGCTTGTGGTCTGAACTGCCAAATGCTAATAACAATTGAGGGTTTTGGTCTTTTTTGAAATTCAGAGCAGCGTGGGAACAAATATCAGTGTGCACATGAAAACCATCTTTATTTTTAAAAGTGTCTTTAGATTTTATTTGCATTTTACATACCAGGCAGTGACAGAGACCTGCAGCTTTTATTTTCCCTTCTGAGCTCTTTTTCTCTTACATCTGCCCGTGCATAGTAGAATCTTCCTGGGCCTTTCTAGCTCAGGAGCTGGTCACAGCACTTCTTGCTCTGTCAGCCTGTTGTAGTTGTTCTCGGGGCAAATGAAAGAGGAGGACAGTGGAGACCTATACATTTGAGTAAATATTTGGAGGGAGAATTGCTTGAGAAGAGCATATGCAGTTTTATACTGAACACCATGCAGTGATATCAGTGCGCTGAAAGTCTGGAGTCCTGCAAAAGGAAAATGTGGAATAAACATAGAGCAGCCATGAAGCAAGGAACCATACTGCCTTGCTAGGAGATACAAGACCGAGAAATGCATGGTTAGTTTAAGTGGGACCTATCAATGAGGTCAAAAGAACCTTGCAGCTTTTGATTCTTGTAAAGCTTTTATTCAGCTAATATGCTAATGGCTTTGAAATGAACTAGTTAAAGTCTGAACTAAAACATTTTAGCATTTAAAAATTTCCACTTCTTTCTTTTTTTTTTTTAAATTGCAAAAAAGACTTTCGATAGAGACTTTCTCTCTACCTAGTGAATATACTTTGCACCATGTCACAACTTTTAAAGTAAAAATTAGGTTCTTTATTTTTTCCAGTTCACCTCTCTCTCTCTCTCTCTCTCTCACACACACACACACACACACACAAAAAAAAAAAAAGGCTTTGTTTCACTAGTGGTATGTTTGGAGAAAGAGATAAGTTTCCTTCCCTCAAATGGAAACTCGAATCTTGGAATTAATTGCTTGTACAAACATGTTTTACAGACCACATTATACTACACCAGACTTTTCCAGCATGTTTTTTTTGTTTTGCTTTGTTTTGTTTTGTTCCAGTGCCGGAATGGGCATGCACTAAGGTTTTCCTCCCATGACTTCTTTTAAAGTGTCTATAAAGTTAGACAGCATCCTCCCTCAGTGTTTCTCATTAAACATGGCAAGCACTGATATGGCAGAAAGCCAGAGTAAGGTATTTTGGCATCTGGAGCACAATGTGGGGATGATCCACCCTTCTCATTCTCCTCTACCCCTGCAGCCTCCACATTTACCAGTTCTCGGAAGGACCCTGCTGAACCCAAAACCACATGGGGATATCACACATACCCGGCCTCTTTTAGAAATGCATATTAAAAATGAAAAGATTGATTTCATCATACCTTGGTCATGATTTGATGATACCCAAATACATTATTTACAATTTGTGGTATGATTTGCAGCACCAAAAATTTTGGCCCAGTGCTGGAAATATAACATTCTCCATTGATTTCATGGTGGATTTTTGGTTTATCACAAAAGTATTTGGGTCAATATTTAACCAACACTATCTTGGATAATTTGATTTTATTAGCATATGTTTTGTTGTTTTCTCACAGCCACAAAGGGGATTAGAAATACATATTCATATAGTAATGTTGAAAATCATAAGCAGTACGCAGAGGGTTTAAACTGGCACAAACACAGAAAAGATAATAAGAACAAAAGATCTATCACAGAAGGAAGAGGCCTGAAGGAAAATCTAAGAGGATATAAAGAACAAGAGAAAAGCAAACTTCTACATGAAATGCCCGTCTATTCTGCAGGGAAATTTATGTCTCTTTGTTCCTCAGTTTAACAGTGACAGAGGAGGAGACAGCAGAACTTCACCACATATCCTATGGAGGCTTGCATCCCCTGTGTCCTTGTGTGGCAGAAATGATGGTCAGCACCAACAGATGCGGCAGTGGGAGGCCCTGTCTTATCAGTGACAACCAGCACATGTGACCATTTTGATTCTTCCCAGAGGTATCTGGCATATATGGATTTGCACTGGCCTAATGGTAAAGGGCTAGTTAGTCCATCCTTGCCCTGAAAGAACTGAAAGCAGACTGCTACCTGAGCAAGTGCTGGAGCCTTCTCACATCTCTTCTTGCCACTCTTGGCCCTTCAAATGATTAGATGTGACCTGATGTCAGAACAGCTTATGGGCTCTTTTTGAAAGAAAACGAGCTCTGAGAGTTAGGAAAGTTCATCTGTCTCATAGGCTATCTAGAACAGGTCTTACAGAGATAGACTGCATGTGTGATGTGGTCTGTAGGTTGTATTTCTTGTGCTGCAGCTTGCAATGTAATATTAATTTGAAAATAAAGACAAAAATTACTTTTTATCACCTGGAAATGTTCCTCAAAAGAGTCTAGTTTTTAATATCTTCTTACTTCTTCATAGTACAGTTTCTCTAGTGTTGTAATCCTGCCATACACTCCCTGCTATTGTGCATTAACATTCCAACACTTTTAATAAGCCATCTAGGAAAGTACGAAATTGTAAAAATTTCACAGTTTCAACTTGCTAAATGCAAATGTATGCATGGAGAGGAAAGTTGCTGGACTGCTGTTATCTGAATAAACTCCACGCGTGCAGCTCTGCACATTGAGTCTTTGCAGTTGATATATGACCAATTATTTATAAAGAAACCAGGTACATTTTCTGCCTCCAGCACTTTGTATATGGAAAGAACTGGCCTTCATAATCATACTGACAGCTCACTGATGCCTCTTGATGAACTCAGCAAATTCTATTAGGGGCATATTTGAAGTAACAAATTTTCATAAGTACATGCAGCCCTTATTTTCACTTTCTGTAAGTCATCTGAGCTATTAATACAGTGTGTGAGTATGAAACATAAATCAGACTTCCATTTGATAAAGTAATGAGCAAACTTCAAAGTTTGAAGAGTTCACTTTAGTTCAGACAAGTGCTGGAAAATCCAAAGGTTTGCTTAGATCTTCTCTGAACAGGCCTGGAGTTGAATGGGAAATGCAAAAGAACCTACTTTCTTTTCCTCCTGAGATTTTATGCATGCTCTCTTTGGAGTTGCTCTGGGAGCAGGAAATACTAAAGCACTCAGAAAATAAAATCAGCTTTAATGTACTGAATCCAACTTTTTCAGATCTTAAGAAAGGTTATTGACTTTCAAGTGATCATTTGAATGTTTATCTGAGCCTAATAAACATGCTGCACAGCAGTTGTGGTGATATTTCTGGAAGACCTTCTCTTTTCACGAAGACAACATCAAAGGGGAGAAATAATAGTTCTTATAGACATTAAGAAGAGTTTCCTTTACTTTTTTTTTCTTTTTGCCTTTACATTGCAAAATTGTAGTAGATTGTTGGACCCTTACCAAGCAACTCAAAAACCACCCAGGCCACCAAGATCCCTAGCCTTGCCCTGAGCCATGTTGTAGCTGTGCCTGAACGCAGTTCTACCTCTTGCTCCCCAACTATTGTTGGGATCCCCTGAATTGCTGTATCACCTGGCTTGTTCCCTCATTGCCTTGCCCTTGCTCTTGGCTCCTGGCCTCAGGTGGAACAGTCAGAGAAGTTTGTGGGTCATTCATCAGCACACAGAACTCTGCTGCTAGCACTGCTGATGTATGCTTTCTCAGTTCAGGTGAGCTCTCTAATGATTGGTAAAGCTAACAGATATCATCAAGATCTTTCCAAGAATGACTCTTCAAGTGAAACATCTTGCACTGTCTTTTAGCAAATTAGTGTCAGTGAATTTTCTGATTTGCTTGTTGCATGTCTTTCATGTCTTAAAACGCTTTTCTTGTTCTGTTTTTATTTATTTTATTTTATTTTATTTCATTGTGGGCACAGGATGAGTATTGCACAGAGGCTAAGATGGAAGAAATAAAACCAACACCTTAATTTTCCTAGAAAATACAAATGCTGCTGTGAGACTTATCAATTTGGCATGAGGTAATTCACTGAAGAGAGAAAAATAACCCTGAACGTGTTTAAAAACCGTTTGGATGTGGTGCTCAGGGACATGATTTAGGGGTGGGTTGTTAAAGTAGTATGGTTGGGTTGTGGTTGGTCTTGGTGGTCTTGAAGGTCTTTTCCAACCTGAGCAATTCTACGATTCTATGATTCTATGATTCCTGCTGCCAAGTACCTCATTTGAGAGTAACAGGGCTTAACCTGTGGCAATTTCCCTTCACCAGTATGCAGGTTGGAGACAGGAACAGCATAAATCCTCATAGTACTGGACAGATGCAGTCGTAAGTTTAATATGGAAAAGGCTCTGAAACGTTGCAGAAATAATTATTTCTAAATTACAAGCTATTTTTTTTTTCTATCAGTGTAATAACTGTTCTCTCTTTGGAATATAATAAAATCAAATGTTGCTTTTCTGGCATATTCAGCAATATTTTACTAACGCAGTCCTGAATCTTAAGGCTTTAGCAGAAGTCTGGATGACTTTTCCCCCCCCGATTTTGTTATATAATCTATCATTTCCCTCCATACTGCTTGTTCATGGATGTTTTGTTAGTATTATTTTAAGAGTCAACATGAGAACTAGTGCTGAAACTACTCTTCTCTGTGTGTGTCTGACTGTCTGTAAAGCAACTGTTCCAGTGATGAGAGTTTTCTTACCAGCTTCCCATGATGCACAATGAACCATAAACACTGTCACTGAGTAGTTCGTTTCACTTCAGTGAAGGGATAACTGATTCTGTATCAAATTGAGCTGTATGAACTCAGGGAAGTTTAAAGCAGAAGCAAGAGTCAAACTTTCACAACTCAAATACAAGTAATTACTGAGACTGAAAGTATTATTAAAGTTGCAGAAACTGTTTTTATGCAGAATTTCAGATTGTGCATATGCAGAAATGCTATGGATTAGTCCAGAGTCAAAAATAAAGTGTCTGTTTCAACAGTAGATGTGTATGTATAATTTTTGGTTCATGCTTTAGGAAAATTGTTCAATTGCCTCATCTGTTTTTGTGTTGCTCTATTACAGTCTTTGTATTGAGTATTAATAGTGAGGATATATATGACAGATCTGTAGAGACAGGAGATTTCAGTAATAGTATGACATTGTTTAATCATCAGCCTGCTTATAATCCTCTATTCTCTCTTTCATTTAAAGCTGTGTTGTCTTTCATTTAAAAACTGTGTTGTTTTTGAGGATGCCCACTGATGAAAATAGTAGCTTATCAGACTGAAAAAGAAGCATGGCTGTGATCTTAAAATGCCAAACCAAATCCAAGCAACTTGAAATTTGATGTTACTCAAGTTGAGCCTGCTTTGTAGAATCACTGAATATGACCCAAGGGTTTTAAAGCTTTCCAGCTGACAAGGACCTTGATTGATAGAAAATTTTGTAGCAGACAGCTGTGTGAACATGTGCTTATGTAGGGCACTAGAGGTTTAAATGAAAAATCTGATGCAAAACAAGGACGTTCATTATCATAAAATAAATCATTAACATAAATTATTTATTATCAAGACAATGCTATCAATGTGAGAACAGTCAGCTATGATGTTCTGTAAAACAGAATAAATGCCTACTCCTTCAGAAAGTACCTTTACACGCTGATCTTAGAGACAGAAACACATATTCCGCTGTGGGCATGTCCATTGTGTCTCACAAGGCACAATGTGTCTGTAACACATTTAATAATTTTTTAAAAGGGTCTCTGGGAACATGTGTTATTTTGCTGCTGTCATTGACTAGTCATGAGCCTATTGTGGTAAGCACGTTAGCAATATAGCTGAACATGAGAAGGCAAACACAGAAGAAAAAAGGGTCCTTTTTGACAGTGTGGTTATTTTTTACCTCAAGGTGTAACGAGTAAATAATCACATAGTGTTATTTTGATAATGAATAAACTGTACTATCCTTGTTTTGTGCAGTGCTGTTCTCTTAAGCCTTCACTGTGTTGTGCTGCCAGTTTATGCCAATGTAAGGGGATAAACTCAAAGAAAACAAAGAAATACTAAAATTCTGATGGGGTTGCACTTGCACATTGTACCTCAGTTGACAGCCTCTGACTTTACCTTTAGGTTAAGCCAAATTCTTGCCATGTCTCTTTAAGTTCAAGTTCTGTTCACAGTCTTAAACTCTGAAATCAAATGTACTTTGCTTAAATCAATATAAACTTTTCAATTTAAAACTGAAAAAAAAAGGTCATGTTTATAATTAGAATATTTTATGTTTTATATTCCATTCATTTCACATTTTCCCTTTGAGGAAACATGAATCCCTTTCCTTTTCTTCCTCCTAATTATTTTAATAATAAGAAAAAGAAGAGTAATGAAGATCATCTGTTTTATGCAGTATAATTAAAGATTCTTTGGGGAGTGGGAAGCATTGGAGAGCCTAATGACTAGGAAACTCACAAAGGAAATTAAAAAAAAAAGCCACAAAACCACACATGGTATTTGAACCCCTAGTCCAATCAATATTTATAAATTCTATGAGAAAAGGAACAATTTCCACAGGAGATAGTCCTCTTTTAGACCATTCATTAGTTTTGCAGAGCTGCTAAATCCCTTTAACTATCAAGGGTGTTTGAATCCATGCCTCTTCCCATGAATAAATTCACTCTGGATTAAATAGTGTAGATAGGTAGGCACATGATTGCTTCAGTAAATGCATCCTTTTGAGCTTTTTTTATGAGGCAAAGTCTGAATGGGCTTTCTAAGTGGTAGGAAGCAGAGTTGAATTGGCCAATCCAGAGGGCCAATCAAGGGCAGTAGTTCCTAGGTACTGGTATCCACACAAGTTTGTCTTCTCACCCTGATCTCTGCCCACATCCTTCAACCAAATACAACACACAACTGGATGCAGGAAGCAGAAATGCCTGTTCTGCCTCCTTCAGAGTCTTACAGAAATATATAAAGCAGCAAAGGAGTAATTTGAATATAATTTAAATTAACTCATTGATTTCTGTTGTTGTGCTTGCACCCAGCTGTAAAGAATCACAAAGCAGAATCTCTGAGCTATGTTATAAACTTCTTTTCAGAGTCCCTTCATTCATCTGGTTACCCAGCGACCAGCAACCCCCTCAAAGATGAATTCTGATCTTCAAAGTTTTTATTTAAATGCAACTGTACAATGCTACATACATCTAAAAGACTTCACTGGGGATTATTTTATTAATTTCAGAGGAAATTTGCTTAAGTTGTGAGTAGAATGATTATTTTTTCCCTGTTACTGCTCCAATCAAGGATCTGAAATTCACATATATGTCTTTTCTGCCTTAGTACTAAACGTAAGTGCCTTGCAGTCAGTGCTTGGGTAGTTGATTAATGCTCTTTAATGTTATGTCATATATGAAATAAAAGATGACTATCCAATCTCCTAGGAAAGTTTTGGTTTTTCTGGAAAAAAAAATCTTTTAGTCATATAACAGGCAGGTGAAACATATGTAAGAAATGTGTTGACAGAGCTGAGGTATGGTGTGTTTATGCAACCACTTTCAGTGAATCAGACTTTTAGATGCCAGAGAATGCATGAATGCACAAATTAAAATGACAAATAAATACATTTAGAGCAGGCATCTAAGCCTTGCAAGTTCTCCTCCTTCTGGAATATTAAGGACTTGTATGACCCAGAAACACAGTCTGAAACACATTTTCAGATCACACTTTCACATGTGTGTAGAACTCTGCAGCTCTGTAAAGCTCTGGAGACAATGCCAAAAGTTCCTATTCTCTACATAGCGAATAGATGTACGTGGGACTAACCTCTGCTACACCACCTGGGATGGCTAAATCTGATGTTGTTACACCAGTTTTACAGCAGATCAAAATCTGGTCTTTGACATTTTTTAGGGAAAGAAAAGAGAAAATTCCATATTTATACAGTCTCAGAAACATTCTTTATAGCATGAGTCATAGTCTGTGACTTTATCATGAGAAAATATTTGTCAATGTAGCCATCCTGAAGCATTTGACTTCTTTATCTGTGTTTTTCCATGATTTTAAGAGGTGCTGTGATTAACAATATCTGAACCTTAGTCACTATTCAGAGCATTCTATGTCAGAATCGACAGGCTAAACTGACTTATACTGTAAAAATAATCTTACTGCAGCAATTGAGTATTTTATTAACAATGTTCATCATCTTTAGACTTCAGCTAGCAAAAAAATAAGTTATCATTTTAAAATTTCATTCTGGAGATGCAACACTGGTGCACAGAGTGTGCTGGTAACAAGTCAGCGCTTGCCAGTTATTGCCATGTGGCAGGATCTTAGATAACACAGATATTTCCTGTTCGGTCAGGGATGCCACAGTGTGGGAACTGCCCATGAATGTTGGCTCATAATGCCAATCATTCCGACACTACTTTATTCTGGTGTTTGAGATGCCAACTATGGGTTGGGTGCTGCTGAAGGCTCTCTGGTTCTATTTCTGTCTTTCCCATTGACTCAAGAACAAGGAAGTTAGGTAATTTTGTCTGCCCTTCATTATCTCTGCCTTTTAAATAGATTTAGTAATTAAAACCAGCCAGTAACATTTTACCAAAAATATCATTTGTCTGGAAAATTATTCCCAGGTGTGACCCATGTTTTGTTTGTTAAAACTTCTACTGGAAAATAGAAGCCACTTCTATTTTTTTAAATATATATTTGTATAAACATTAACTTTCCAAAATAAAAATTCTATTCAGAGAAATATGTCTTGCAGTTAGGTTACCTCTTTGTGCTTTAATATTCTCTTAATTACATCAACTATAAATGGTCAAAAATGAGAGACAGAGAGGGCAAAATCTGTCACAAATATTTACTGCAGGATCACCAGTCCATGGACTTGAGATACCTGTGCTGTATGTGTGTGGGCAAGGGAGTGTGAGTGAATCTGAAACCTTATGGCTGCATCCAAACCAAAAAGGGCAAATACAAAAAAAGTGAAAAGTTTTGCAGGATAGAAGGACCATTTGCTTACACCTACCTTAAATATTTAGTGAATGATTTTCTGATGAGATGCATTTGAAGTGCCAAGACCATAATTACCACTTGGACTGCTGCAGTACTACAGCAAACTACATGTTTTGGTGTTCATGTGCCACTTGTGTTGTTGATAATGCTTACTGAATTACTCAGTCTGTGAAACATTCTGTTGCATATGAATTTATCTATCAAAAGGGCTCATACCCACAGCCCAGCCTGCAAAAGAACTGAGAAAATCACTTTAAAAGTCATTAAGCACTTGTGTGATCTGAAGCCAGACATAATTTTTTGTAGTTAATAAAACTGATATTTCTGGAGCTGCTTGAAAAGCCTGAGTAGCATGTGATGATGCACTGCATATGAATATTGGTATTATTCTCAAGGGTGAAGTGAGAGATGCCATGGGATGGAGACAGCTGAGCTGGATGGGCTGCCAGGTTCTGAGGAACTTGTTGGAGATACTTTTCCTCCCACGTTATGGGAGCTCACTGGAAGGGCACATCATAGCTTCTCCCCATGCCGCTGTTGCTGCTGATACAGAACATTTTTTGTATAGGCATGGATGGGCATGGCTCAGGCTGAAAATAGAGTTGATCAGGAATTCTTATCTCAGCCCTTAGCAGAAGGTATAGGATGCCTTTCTTGTAAAATTGAAGATTTCTCTAGTAAAATACAATTTTCTTTCTTCCTGAAAGATTTTGTTTTCTGTAAAATAAATAAATAAATAAAATCAGAACTACCCAAACTGTACTGTATTGCATTGGTTTGATATCAGAAGAAATATTCTGAGTGGTCTGAAGATATCTACTGCTACTCAGCTGAAAAATAGTTTACATTGATTTTGTTGATATATTTAATGTAAAGCTCTCTCTCCCATAATGCAAACCAGTCTGAACTCTGTAGCAATGCACTGAGAAGAAAAATATAGGAAAATTGGAGGTCATGGCATGGACAAATTAATTGTAATGGCGCTGGATTAACTGGAACACTTTAGTAAGCAGGAAAATCACATCACATAATTGGCCTACAAATGGGGTGATTCTCCAAACATTTGAAGACAGCACCACAATTAATAAATTTGCTGTGCACCGTGCTGATACAAGAGCTATTCCCTCGAGTACACTACATGCAAACGTCCAAGTGCCTTCAATCGCAGTTTACAGCCCAGACCGCTCTGCTGCTCTGGGCAGCACTGGAGATGAGGCAGCAGGTTACATCAGCTTAATATGAAAGGAATGTCCTCCTGATCAACACTGGAGGCTGAGCTGTTTCCGTGGCGTTTTAGCACAATTGGCAGGGAAGCCAAGCCTTGGTGCTGAAGCTGTCCTGAGTGACAGGCCGGTTCTTGTGCTCCCCATGTGGCAGTACGCCAGCCACAAGCTGCTCTGGGGCTGCTGCTGCTGCTGCTGCTGCTGCTGCTGCCCACTGCCCTGCCCACTGCCCTTCCTAGCTGCTCCCTGCGTTCTCAGCACAGCACCCATGGTGCTTGCTGCAAACAGATCTCTTCATGGTGGTGGCGGTGGGGTGTTTGTTCCTCACCTTTCAGTGTCTGCTGTGTTTTCCGTTACACCTCATGACAAAGAGCTGCTGGCAGCCCGTGGTCAACGCGTTGCGCTGCAAGTATTTAAATAAGTGCTTATTTACACGCCATGAGCACTGCTTCCCTGCTGAGCTCTGTGGAGGAGGGGCAGAGCTCTTCTGTACCATTTTAGATAATTGCAGCAATTCAGCGGTTAAAAGCGGCTCAACAAATGTTCTTGCTGTTCTGTGGGAATCTTTATGTCCATTTTTGCATCCACATCTGAGTGGGAAGAAAATGATTTTATTCTGATTCAGAATAATTTACCCATTGCTATGCCTAGCTCACACTTGGATAATAAAACTGGGGTTCACAGTGGAATGCAAGTAGAGGGCTGTTGCAAATGAAGCCATTCATTCAACAACAAAAAGTGGAATATGAAATTATTTTGCTAGAATTTGTGGCACATAAAACCACAGAGACTGAATAATTAGTTCTGTGTGCCTTTACCAGTGGGTTTTGTGATATCGTTGTTTCTTATTTCTTGCACACAAAATCCATTAAAGAAGAAAAGTACGATCAAGAAGAATATACTTCATTTCCACCTAAACAAATATTTTATCATTTTACAGGCATTTTAGATAGCTATTACAATGTACAATACAACAACATAAGGAAAATTAGCTTGCCTTTATTCAAAGAAAATAAATTTAATTGGGAACAATGGGTTTAAATTCCAGTCAACACTCAGAAGTTGACAGTAGTGCTCAAAGGTAAGCAGAGATAATGATATCTANTGGGTTTAAATTCCAGTCAACACTCAGAAGTTGACAGTAGTGCTCAAAGGTAAGCAGAGATAATGATATCTAATTGCAGTTGTAGGTGGCAAGTGACAGGATAGGGTGCCCGCCCTGTGGGTGTGAAAGGTCTGTGCTGGGTTAGGCCCAGAACAGGAGCTAACCTGTTCATCGTATTGGTGGTCTCTAGCAGGACCCTGACTGCAGTGACCAGGTGTATTGCACTGCACATACATGGAAAGCTCTTGTATTTTGGGCTCCATCATGGGCCTTTCAGCTTTCACCTTTTCAGCTTTTCCCCTTTGCATGGCATTTGAGCATGACGTCTGTTTCCCATGAATACTCCGACAGAAATATAAAATCTCAGTCCTAATGTACAAGGCTGCCTTCAGCAATGTAAGCAACTCCTCCTCTCCTCCTGATACCACAACATATCAACCAGAAGTGCTCATGGTCTTTGAAATGAACGCCCTTGAGGAGAATGATTTCCCCAGTTGCCAACTCCTCTGCAAGTGCAATTTACCTCCACATTACAACAGACTTGTTTGTCTCTCTTCTCTCTGTATCTTCTGGAAACTTCAGGGGCTGAAGTGTACAGGACTGCTTGGTTGGGAGCACCAAACTTGCCTCCTTTTCTCTGTTCCTTGTTGTCTGGCATTATTTCACCAGGCAGTACATCAAGCAGTATCTGAGATCAGTATGGCACCATTGGTAGCCACAGTAGTGGAACATGACAGGGAACAATCATTTTTATCATCAGGAGGTACTCATAGCGTGAATGTTATTCCAACTGATTTTTGTAGATAATTTTAAACACACTTTGTTTTGGAAACTAAGAGAGCAGAAGGGAATGCTCTTTTCTTGGAGTAGATTCTGACAGCACAGCAGTTCAAGAGACTCTTGAAAAAGGGCAAGGAAACAAGGTGACAGAGCAGTGTCTTTCAGGAAATTGCTCCAGATTTTCCTGCTGGAAAATCCTGGAGATGTAAGCATTGGTTAGAATGTGAACAAGGGTGGACTCTGTCAGCTCCTTGGTGCATGAGACACAAATTCAGCCCAGGCTTTTAAGGTAATAGTGAAAATACACTAAAAAAGTGGAAAATCTGGCAATGGTGTTTCTTTAAGTTTCCTCCACATCTTTTATTACTTTGAGGAAAACACAACATAAAGATTTAACTAAGTGTTTCCTAAAAGGCTGAATAACCTGTGGGTACAAGTACAAAACACAATACCAATGTTTTCTTTGGTTTATTCTTGCAGCAAGAGTGAATGATGGGTATTCTGAATGGGAGCTGCCAAAGAACAAAATAAATCTGCAGGCAATTCACTGATGTGAACAGGGCAGCTGGTCCATTATGACATTTAACCAAGCTCAATGGGGAGATACGGCAGCACATTACCTCTGCTCTCTTTTGCAGAACTGCTGTTACATCTGTGCTTGTTTCAGTTGCTGCTTAGGCCGCCTGTTTGTGAGAAATGGGCTCTCATTTTTCTCTCATACACTCAAGCTGAACATCGCTATAGCAGCGTCTTCTCTGTTTGATGTTAGTATTGTATAATGTCAACTTTATTCATTTATACACATGTGTAATACAATGGCATTCAGTGAAGCCGTAGGAGTGAGCCCAGTTAACACATTTTTCACGTTTGCTGCTCTCTTTGAAAATATAATGGCAGAAGAAATGGGAAAGGAACAACTGAAAGCTGACAGCTCAATCTCACTTAATAGAAAATTCCTCTTATGCTTTTCCAAAAGTTTATTATTTTCCTACACTTTATGTAGATCAAGTGAATGCTGCAAGACCCTTCAGCATCCTGCAAATGTTGAGAAAATGCTGTGGAAAAACACTAACCTTCTCCAGCCCATTAGCACAGTTAGCTAGATGCCCATGATATTTAATATGCAAGAAGTGTCTTACATTTTAAGCTGTATATTTTTTCCTATCTAATCCTTTATTTTATTTTATTTTATTTTGACAAAGTACAGTCACTGAAACTGGCAATGATTATTAGCAGCTCTGGAAAATAACTTCTCAAAATGTCCTTGATGTAATTCTTAGGAGTTTTAAAGTTGTGATTGCAGAGATATTTTCAAGAACACAGAGCTTGTGAATATAAAGTACAGCTGTTTGTCTTTTAGATATTCACTGGGTACTTATTCAGATTTTCAGTACTGACTTGCTTGAAAAATGTGCATGTCCCTCTGCTATAGCCCTAGGGTTAGACTGGCTCTTGAGAGATACATCATAGAAACAGCAAGTATAAGACAAGGGCACATTAATGCCTTTAAAGAATATGCTGTTGTCAGCAAATATTTGGTAATTATGGCTGTTAGACCAATTACACACATCAGGCAATGTTAGTTTCAGAAGTACTGACTCGTGGAAATACACATCCTACTTGCTAACAGAATCATTCATCTGTGAAACCTAGGAGGTGAGAGTGTAAAGAAACCTATAACCCCTGTGAGAAGCCTTGCCTCTATAGTCTGCTGTATGTTTTCTCTCGTAATGTCAGATTCTACTATTTCAGAAATGTTCCTGTTCACTAGTAAGAGGCCTTGTTACTGCCTCCTATCAATTATTTACCAAAACTGCAGACTTCTGAAATGTTGTTTCACTAAAATGATGGGGACTTCTGGACTGATGTTCACAGCACTAGACAGAAAGGGAGGGTTTCTTGAACTGGCAAAAGAAGAGTCTGAAGACAAGGAGGAATCAAGCAGGGGAAAACTGATGGATCTTACAAACATTTGGGTGTGCATGCACGTTTGTTTTCTGTTGAAATACAAAACTGTTGAAGGAAGATTAAGTTTGTCTCAAGCTCAGACTTTACCTATGCTAGTTCTTCCAAGAAGAGACAGATAAATTTATTTAATCATTAAAACTGGAAGCTTTATTTTCTTTTCTTTATAAGGTACCATTTACGTGTGTGGAGGCTCTCTCTATGTCACTTTGTGTAAGCTGTGATTTCTGTAATGTCACCCTTAACTTTTGCTTTGTTTTTTCTGAAGTCCAAGTTCATGGACTTGAGTGTTGGTGGTGGTGGTGTGACCTATGAGAACAAATTATTGATGCTTGGCAAAGGAGACCTGAAACAGGTTTCCAGCTCCAGCACCCATTTCATGTTAGTTTTGTACAGGGAACACAGTTGTTTTTAAACTCAGTTTTACAAAATTTAAAGAATGTATTAATTGCAATTTTGCACATTTATTTCTGCCATTTCTCAATTATTCTGCTTTGATCTCAAATATTCTGTTTCTGTTAACTCTTCCTCAGGTTTTATTCTGTCTGATAGATTTTTGCCTCTCTAACTGAAGTCTAAGCGCTCAGACGCTGGCACAAACCTTAAGTGTTCTACTGAAGGGAGCTTACTTTGAAGAGAACAATCTCAGAGCATTAATGTGTAGTACAGTAGCTCTGCATATGCAGTGTTTGAACAGTAACACAAAGGCATATGGATAAAGGAGAGCTAAAAAGTGCAATGATATTTTTTTATTGAAAATATGATTCTGCACAAACTGAAATTCTGTATTGGAGTGAGCTCATCTCAGTGTGGTTTGAGGTTAGGATTTCCTGAGCTCTGAAAGCAGAGAGGGAAAAAGGACTGTGCTTTCTTATCCCCTTGTCTCCAGAGAAGCGAAGCAAGGGATTCTGAGGGGCCTTCTGGCATGTTCAGAGGCACATCAGAGTCAGGGGAATGTCTCCTGCTTACTATTTCATGAAAACGCTCGGAGGCAGCAGCAGTTCTGAAATAAGTGGAAATCAGCTGTGATCCAGTTGGCTCCAAGGATTAAGCACAAGCAAAAATCCTATAGACAGCTCTTACTGATGATAGAGCCCAGACTGCTGGTCACATTCACACTGATATTCAGTGACACAGATCTTCATCACAAAGGAACACGTTTGTGAAAGGAGTGTTATCCCTAGGTTGAATGACAGGTATTATTAGTGATGATCTATTCTAGGTTATTTGAGAGAGACACTTTGAAATCACAGGATTTTTTTCAAAAACAGAGTTAATGAGGTATTGACTTGCCTTTCATCAAGGAAGTTATTTATTTTTAAAAATATTTATGGTGAACTGCTAACTATTACAATCATTAGTAATAGCAAGTACAACTACAAAAAATCAATAGTCTTCTATGATGTTTTACTATAACTTCATTTTTAAGTCACTTTGATTTTATTTTATAAATGGAAAGTGAGGCATTAAAGTTCTGTTTTGCTCTGTCTATCTCATATTATTTTTTGTTTGTGTTAGTTTCTAAAATGGGATGGAATTATTTAAATAGAGGTAGGACCCAAGTGGAGTATTTTGAACTGTGTCTGAATTCCCAACACTCCACCATTAAGAGAATCATGACATCTTGGTATTTATTTATATATCAAAAACAAACACAAAAACCTCCACACCGTAGCAATATAAAATAGAAATGTTAAGTCTCCTGTTGTGCATCCAAACATAACAACAAGTGAAAAGGTGTTAATAAAGAATATTAAACAGGGCTTCTAGATGAGAAAAACAGGATGTATTTATGTATCATATCCAAACGTAGTTGTAGAGACAGTGTAGGTAGCAAAAGAACCATATGATATAAAAAAAACACTGTGAGATCCTGCATGGCATAATGACAAGTATGGGAAGGCATATTTATTAAAATAAAAGTGTGAGTAAACATTCACGGAGGAGAGTGGGTTGGAGAAGTTTTAAAGGTTGTAACAACACTCCCTAGGCTACTTATTTTGGTTTTTCTTTGTAGCTGTTTCTCTTTGAAACACAAAGTGTCATTTGTCTCTGACTTTCTGATTGTATTGGACCACAGCGTGAGACACTGATCGGTCATTCCCACCATAGGTAAACCTGAAGGAAAGGGGAGAGAGTTTTTTGGCAGTTCTCCTGAGTAAGTAATTTGATTGATTCACTCCTAAGCATTATCATTTTTATTCTCGCTGATGGAGAGGAGGATTGGCAAGACAGCGTGCTGTGAATGCAGAATGATGAATACAACTTTAGACTGTGCATTGCTGTCAGAGAGAGAATATAATGACTTTCTTGCATAAACCGTGGAAGAAAAAGCCTCAGTTTTTAGTGAGGCACAATGATACCAGTTTTAATTTTGATCAGTTTAATCTCAGTGTGTGAGGTGGCTTTGTTCTCCTGTTCCATCACTTTTGAAGACTTTGTAACTTCTTTGGCAATCTTTTTGAAAAATGAAGGCATGAGTGATAGCAGGCACTGGGCAATGCTGAAGGTTGGTTGGAGGGACTGTGTGGTGCTACTGGGCTAAGACACGCAAGTCTGCATTACACCTACATGTGCTCTTCTGCATTGGAAGAGTAGATGTATGCTTTTTGTTCCTTTTCACTCCCTATCACTAACATTCAAATTCTAGGAGAGTGAATTTTGATGCCTATCTTAAAACAAAAGCAAACTGTGATCCCCAGGAGCTTAGTATTTATTCACTGACAAAACATCAGAACCAGGTAACTCATTTCAGGAGAGGATGACAATGTATTTATATAAAATTGTATTTTTAACTACAACCTATTTTGAGGACAGAGAACCTCACAGCATTGCATGTCTTCAGCACAGCCCAGTCCTCAACTAGTCCTCCTGAATCCAAAGCAAACAAAACATCACCATACTTTTTAAAGTAGGTTTCCCGGCACAGGCAAAATATTTGCTTACTCAAAGTGCAGACCAAAAGTCTATTAATGTGCATTAATGAGAAGACAGAAGTAGTAGAGAGTTCTGAATGGGATCCTGACCTAATTGAGATGAAAAGAAAAAATTCCTTTGGGTACTTGGATCATATGTAGGTTAGACATTCATTCACATTCCATCATGTCTCCCTCAATAGGGGAAGAATATAAAATAATACACGGACTTGCTTTTTAAAACTGCTAAAATGTGGGCTCACAGAAGCAAAAAACTCTTGTGACTATTTCTCTGCAAGGGGTCCTCATCAAACTGCTGACAACTTGTGATACATCAAGTGCTAAGGAAAATATCTGGTTCTTTCATTGTTATGCTGTTTTTCCAGCTGTAATACTAGCTTTTAGTTAATCAGTTGAATAGAAAAGACTGAAGATGCAGTAGAACATGAAGATAGTATCTGTAAGACTGAAGAATAATCATTTCTGCTTTAACTATATATGCAGGCTTGGTTAAAGTTCAGCCTTTTTTTTACCAGCCTTCCTTTCAGAAGTCTTCTGAAAATGTTCCCAAAACTGTTTTCTTCCTGCTGCTGTTCCTTAAGTTTACGAAGTGCAAATATAAAAACTTTTCTGAAAATATGCTAAATGTTCAGCCTTAATTGTCGTAACAAAGGAGAGACGAAAAGTTCATGCCATTTGCTTCACTGAACTTCTTTAAAGAAACTGGACCTACTTTCAAATTCTCTCATTTTTATATAGGTGTTTGTAAAGATTCTTGATGTGATTATAGATGTGAGTCTGACACTATGAAAAGTAATCTTTCTGCCCTGGATAAATGGTTCAGTATAAGCAGTAGAAAGGCTTCTGCCATGTCCAAAAAGTTTTAAATACTGGTTTCTGTTTCCTTTCATAGAATCATAGAATCATAGAATTATAGAATCAGAGAATCAGAGAATAGTTTGGAAGGGACCTTTACTATCGTCTAGTTCCAACCCCCCTGCTAAAGGCAGGGACACCTCCCTCTGGACCAGGTTGATCAAAGCCCCATCCAGCCTGGCCTTGAATGCTTCCAGGGAGGGGGCATCCACAACCTCTCTGGGCAACCTGTTCCAGTGTCTCACCACCTTCACAGTAAAGAATTTCTTCCTGACATCTAGTCTAAACCTATCCTCTTCCAGTTTAAAATCATTTCCCCTTGCCCTGTCACTACATGACCGTCTAAAAAGTCCCTCCCCAGCTTTCCCGTAGGCCCCCTTCAAGTACTGGAACGGCACTATAAAGTCTCCTCGGAGCCTTCTATTCTCCAGGCTGATGAGCTCTTCACAGTATACAGAGGGCAAGAGATACTGTCCTCTAAAGCCAGTCTGATAAGGGAGCATGCTTGACTTTTGTCAGATATCAGAAGATATCAGCAGGAGCTTTAATGCTTTGACAGTGTTACCAAGTAGAAGTTGTATGGCATAGTTTTTGTTGACAGCTTGGGAAGCAAAAAGCAGTTGTTTCATTCCTTAGTACTGACTGTTCATGTTGTAATAACAGCACAATGTCTCCTCTGTTGCAGCTCTTTCAGCTTCTGTGCCCACCAAGGTACTGAAGCTAAAAAGAACAGTTTGCCAAGACAAGTAAAGACCTTCTGATGCTCAAGTGCCAATTATATAATGACAGATTTTGCTTCAAATCCAACCTCATACAACATTGCTGTACTTTGATCTCCAAGGCCTGGATTTGGAATAATCTGAATTGTTTTTGACATAAAAAAACCAAACGTATTTGGTGTATAATCTGTAATGAAGTGTCTTAGTGTCTTTCTTTTGAAATATCTTTTTTTTTTTTTAGGAAGAGTATATCCAAATTAAAATATTATAACTGAATACGATTCAGTGACTCACAGGAGCTACTGCTCAGTTACATCATGTCCTTGTTCTCTTGCATGCACTGGATACCCCCCTGGGGCTCCAGTTTGTATAGTGCAGCAAAAATTGTAAGGCTCCTCCACATTTCTATATATTACTCATAGGAAAGTTTATAAGTCTTCATAGGAAATGGAGTCTGAGTAGGAACACGAAGCTTCTGTAACAACTGAGAGTTCTTTGGAATAAAAATATTTGGATTCTAGCTGTATTATTTCAGCTTCTGAGTAATCACTGAGAATTTTAGGATTTCAGGAGACACAGAAGAATATTGTGCATATGAATGTAATCACTTTTTCCTTTTCTTTTTATTTTTTTAACCTAGCTTATAGCACAGCAGCTCTCTGCTGGTAGCTCTGTGTAAAAGGTGGTTATGGACATACTTCTGTCTGTCAACTTACCATTGCCACATGTGTGTTATGTCTACTCAGTTTTCATGCTCTGCTTTTCATCGCTGAATTAGACATAAGGCTGCTATCATCTTGACTGGCTGCACAGACACACCGTTGTTACTGTACAAATCCTTGTAATCTATTGTGACCCCCTGTAACTGTGTGACAGAGCATACAAAATATCTATACACGAGTATGTGGACCTTCCATAAAATAGATTGAATAATATTATGTATCTGTAGCTACAGCACCCTTTGTTCACTTGATGCAAATATTTTGAAGTAAGAAATATAAAGGGAAACTGCTTATGATGGAGGTAATTGATTTATAAAATCTCTGGATAACTGCTGATGCTAAATTCAGGATTCATTAGACTTATTTTAGTTTACTTTGAAGGGATGAATTGTGCCCTACAAATGCTTCTTTCTCCACACTGAGCATAAAAGGAAGCTAGTGTAACAATTTTAGACGTACGCTTCTGTAACTCTGATGAATCTCCCTGTCATGTGTGAATGCCTAAGATTTTATTTAACACAGAATGGGAGAGACTAAGCGCTCAGGGGATATATATATACAAGGGGGAGAAATAACAAGTTGAGGAGTGATGTGGGCTGTAGAGAGAAAATCAGTTTCTTTTCTTACAAAAGAGACATAGCGAAATCGCATGGATCAGACTGTGAACAGCTACCACTAATGAGAAGTCACATTAGCTATTACTAATGACAGTGGGAAGGTTTCTCTGAGATACTGCTCACAATCTGGCCCTGAGATTTTAAGCAAATGCTGAGAGAAAAGGAAAAAGAACAGTAAATGGCTCTGGGGTATATGAAAGCAATAATAGAAAAAAAGGGAAATGGAACAGAGTAAAAGTTGGGAAGAAACACTGAGTCAGAATACTGAATTTAACTCAAAATTCTTAAGAGATCATGAGGTTCATCTGAGAGGAGAATGTATGATAAAACAGAGTAGGCTGAAATTATCACAGACTACAGTGCAGTTTGGGAAAAATTTCTGATTATTTCTAATTATTCTTTTCTTTGCAAAAATGACAGAGTAATGCTATTCATTAAGCTGTGTTTATTACAAAAAATATTTGGAAAGAGCTTTCTGCATTGTAAGACAGATGTTCTGATTGAGATGTGATGATTGTTTCCTAGAAATATCAGAACAGTGTGTTTAGCACTTACCAGGAGTATTGAATAAGTCCCCAGTCATCTTAGAATCATAGAATCATAGAATTAGCTGGGTTGGAAAAGACCTACAAGATCATCCAGTCCAACCATCCACCTACCACCAATAACCCCACTAAACCATGTCTCTCAACGCTATATCTAAAGGTTTCTTGAACACCTCCAGGGACGGTGACTCCACCACCTCCCTGGGCAGCCCGTTCCAGCACCTCACCACTCTTTCAGAAAAGTAGAATTTCCTAACGTCCAGTCTAAATCTCCCCTGGTGCAACTTGAAGCCATTCCCCCTTGTCCTGTCACTAGTTACAAGGGAGAAGAGGCCGACCCCCAGCTCACTACAACCTCCCTTCAGGTAGTTATAGAGAGCGATAAGGTCTCTCCTGAGCCTCCTCTTCTCCAGACTGAACAACCCCAGCTCCCTCAGCCGCTCCTCATAAGGCCTGTGCTCCAGACCCCTCACCAGCTTTGTTGCCCTCCTCTGAACACGCTCCAGGGCCTCAATGTCTTTCTTGCAGTGAGGGGCCCAAAACTGGACACAGTACTCGAGGTGTGGCCTCACCAGTGCTGAGTACAGAGGGACAATGATTTCCCTGCTCCTACTGGCAACACTATTTCTGATACAAGCCAGGATGCCATTGGCCTTCTTGGCCACCTGGGCACACTGCTTTTACCACTTGGTAAAGCACCTCACCTCCACTCCAAGTAACAGATAAAAATTTTTTCTAGTTACATTTCCTTCCTTTCATCTTGCACAATTTCACTTGGAGTAGATTAAAGCAGGTTATTTCCTGTAAAGTCTGTCAAGCCATGTCAAGCATGTTGGTACAAATGATACCGTACATCATATTGCCATATATCCCTTACACAGCTTCTGCAGAACCGATTTTCCTTCAAGGGAGATTTCCTTCACCAAGATAAAGTCTTCCTTAGAGCTACAGAGTTAACTGGCTTCTATGAGAGTTATTTTTTCCCAAGATTTCATAATTTCTACATTTATTTCTCAGTTCTCACTGAAAACTGAATTAACATTGTCCTTGAAAACTGCCTTATTTCAATTTCTTGTCTTTCTTGCTTAATTCAGTACCTAAAAGCACACACACAACAATAAACACATCTTCTGTATTTAATTAAAGAGGTTTTAGTGGTAGGATTTGATTTCTAGTAAGAAGAAAAAATCAGGAAAGATCTTTAACTTCACTTTTTTGGGGGGGCAGGAGGGCCGGAGGGGATTCTTCACCATTGTTTTCTTCACAGACTAAACCTAACCATTGTGTTTTTGGTCAGATATTGAGGAATAGAGAGACACGTTTTTTTTTGCCATATGTCATAGGTTTTGTTTTTACGAAGACTAGAACTTGTTTATTTTCTGATGTGTGTATTAGTCATCCTCAGTTTTACTCCATTTTACCTAAGGAACTCCTCCTTGTTTTGTCACTAAATGTGTTAACAGATAAAGAGCTTTAGTCTTTGTTTGAAATGAGTTCTGAGCAGAATATAGATACAAATGAGTAGTGGAAACTAACAGGAAGTACGTAAGGAAACACTGTGAACTTCCATTAGTGAATGCATGGATGGAGGGATTTCTCTTAGCAATAAGAAGTTTTCTTCTACTCTTCTTTTAGGTGGTTGATTTTATTTTTCTTGGGAATTTGAAGGAACTAAGAACTGCAGATCTTATGAATATGGTCAGAATACAAAGAGCCAAAAAAAGGTATCTATCTTTATAACTGAAAGTAGTTGCTTGAACACTTTCCTCTTCATTCAATAATTTCTCTCTGCAAAAGACAATCACAGCCAAAAATTATGTAATTCTTTAGACATATTACAAGAGATATAAATTTAGATTTTTTTCTTTTCTTTTGTTTTCCCATTTAATTGCCTGGAAAGTGTTTAAATGATAAGAAAAATGTTAGCGTGCAACTATCATATGATTTGAAAATAAAAAATGTTTTTTTTCTTTTTTTTGCATAGCAAGGAGGAGAAAGGAAGCTGCAATGGGAGTTAAATCAGTTCTCAAAGTACGATGAGTAACAAGTGAAGGAGAAGGAGTGCGGAAAGGAACAACAGGGTAGTTTATCTGCAGATGAGTACAACGAGTAGAAGAAATACTCTGTGAAGGGCCAGAAACAAACACTGACAAGGTAATGCAGCTTGAAATGAGCCTCCAGTGTCTGAATGTATGCTCAAAGAATAAAGATGAGTTTCAACAAAGACTCTGAATTAGAAGTTCACCTTGAAGTGTAAATTTTGTAGTTCAGAATTTCATTTATACTAAATAAAACATAACAAATGTCATGAATCTTCTAACTTTTTGAAGTGGATAAAGAAGAAGAAACATTAAAACCCATGGTTCTGTTGAGAAACAGAATTTTAAATAAATCCTCCTTTAAGGTGAAATTTCGAATATATATATATATATTTAGAATGCACAGAGACACTGCACAGCTGCTTGAAAGTCAAGTTTCAACTATCAGTTTTTTGTGAATGCACTGTCACAGCATAACCTTTTACTAGGGTTGTTAAAACTCATGTTAAACTTGGAAAGGCAAGAAAATGATAACTTTCTTATTGACGAACCGGGTGATTGACAATGACAGAATTTGAGCTGCTTGTCAGTGTAGGCTAAGTGTGATCTTTAACTGTATAGACTGGGTAACAACTGTACAAAAGTGTTCGCAATTTCGTAGTACAATCATGAGTGACCTCTTCCATCAGCATCAGCACGGTGACTTAGAGATTTATTATTAATCTATCTTTTTTTATGCAGAGTAATTTTGGCTAAATTCTAACTTTTATAATATTAAATATCTTACTGAGAACTTATTTATGTGGAGTCCATCAATACCTGTGGTACTTCAGAGACAAAGGCAAATTACACTTTGCTTTTAATAAATAACTGAGACCCCATTTCCCCTTCACTATATTTAACTAGTATAAAATAAGTTTATTGCAGGGGAACATAGGTAGAATCTGATTTTTAAAGTACAGGAGAATCTAGAAGTCCCCTTCTCAGCCTGACAAAGTGGTACCCAAGTAATACTGTAGATATGTGCATAAGATACAACCACTTTGGAGAGGTTGTATGCTTGCTAGTTACATAACATTGAATAAAGATAGGCCTTTCTGTTTAAACTGAATTTCCATGATCTTAAAGTGACTTGAAAATGTTATCTGTCCTGCCATGGAAATGGACCACCACCAATGGCTATTGGCATGTATGTGTTAAAGGATGCTAACATCTAAGGAAGCATCCTGCAAAATGGAGGCTGGAGATCAGCTTAGGTTTGTTTAGCCTGCAACCCTCTTCTTCCTCCCAACATGTACAACATGGCACTTTTACTACAGATGCATCCAAACCTGTGCTTTATTCAGCTATGTAGTACTGCCTGAATAAGGGTGAAATCTGTAAGCTAAAGTTGAGGCAGGGTTGACAAAAGCAGGTGTAGTCCAAGGCATGCATTGGCATTTTGGTGTGATTACCATTCTTAATGAATACTATTAAGCCACACAATTTTCACAGCCAGTGTGTAGAGGGACAGGGTAGGGTTCATGCTACAATTTTTGATGAAGGCTTTTCCAACTTAGAGAAGGAGCTCTCTCCAGAGAAGTTCTAGTCTTTCAATGATTGAGTACACTTTGGGGTTTGAGGAATGAAAAGGAGATGAAAATGTGAAAAGATAATGAAGAGACAAAAAGAAAAAAAATTCCTTGAGAGGAAAGAGAACAGATGAAGAGGGGAGAAGTGACAGTGAAAAAAAAATGAAGAAACCTTCAGAAATAGGTACTGTATGGGAACTGCTGAGTCATGGCCTGAACCACTGATTGAACACCTGGAGGAAAGATGCAGTCAGCCCTAGGAGCACAGGTGAAGGCAATTCACTGTGTGACTGGAAGTCAGGCTCCACCGCTCTTAGGCCTCATTTAAGGGCTGACTGCCACTGAGGAAGGATCTCTTTCTGGAGATCCCTCCTTGATGGAAGCCTTTTTCTGCAAACCCTGAATCTTCTGATATGGGTGAGTGGTCTACTTCCCTTGTAGCACCTTGCTATCATCCCAGTCCTTCCACCTCTTTTGTAACACCTTTTCCATTGTGTTGGTCCTTCTGACTGCTACAACCTCAAACTAACACAAAACAAACAGCAACTACAGCCCAAAAAAAAAAAAAAAAAAAAAATCACCAAAGAGTGGATGACCAGGTGTGGAAAGTTATTTGCTGAATTTCTCTTCCTTTGTGAATTCAAGGAACTAATGGTGTGGATGACATTTTTTGCTAATGAATTTGCATTCTGTCAGGTCATTTGAAATAACTGTGTATGACTGGCCCAATTATTGTTCAGCAACATACTCTGCCATTTCCTGATATGATACTTGGCACAGATTGAACACATACCATGGCACATTTTTTATTACTTAAGAATGCATGAAATGCCTAAAAATAATGGAGGAGTATATTTATTCCTACATTTTCAAGTGTTTGACAGCTTTCCACAGCCTTATGCTCAGAAAACAATCCTGTAAAGCCTTATTCAGTATGTCTTATTATTACTCTGAGAGATGCCTTTAAAATACAGCTCAGATTTTGTATCTGGGATACTCCATTGTGTGGGCTGATCTGCCCAGGTTTTTTTTTTTTAGGAAATTATTATTTTTTTGACCAGTAAAGCAACTGTTTAGAACAATGCCTTGCAATAAGTTACAAATGTGTAGGGTCAGATTCGTCACTGCTGCTTTCTAAAGCTGTTCCAATACATGACATAACAGGTCATTTAAGTCAAACATACTTGTTTTTATTTCAGGTTATACCAACTTGACCAGGATGTTGACCAGCTATTTGCATGACAGTAGAGTTGCAAGCCCTATCATAGGCATGTGCATACTTCCTTATCCATCCCATGTTGCCATGACTCACTTTTTGTCTGTTGAAGTAATATTTCTCTATTGTATTTCAGGTGTTTTCTATCTTGGTGTTCTTTGGACTGGTTGAGAGCATGACTGTTTCTCAGAACAGCTCTGTGATCTGAGGGGAAGGGATAGACTAGAAATGAGATTTATATGAAGAGCAACTACATTGAAGCAGAAGAGATAAAATGAGTATACCCATGCCAATTCAGGAAGCAAGGAAGCTGAGGGAAGTAACACTTTTCCTTTGTTATTAATCTAACCTGAATTCTTACTATTTTCGTGTCACAAGGTATGCTCTAGAAATCGAACTTGCTCTTCTATTTTTCAGAGTGTTTTAATACAATTTTCAATCTCTGTAACCTCAAAAATTTTGGAAGACTATTTAGTCAAATTCAGGACACATAACCTGCTTTACTATACTGATTCTCCTCTCAGAGCATAGAGCATACACTTTTCTACACTTATGCTAACCTCTTATAATGACTCTTGGAATCAGACAAACCAGCAAGGCAGAAAACTTGCATTCAGATTCTCTGGGTGTAGAGGCCAGTTCTTTATGGCTTCTTAAACAGGACGGTGCTTGAACTTCATGTTACAAAACAAAGATGGGTGTAATTATAACCCATGTAAGTCATACTCTACCATCTTGGTATGATTTCTGGGAGGGCAAACTCTTAAGCTTTGTAGAGTTCTCTGCTGTTTCTGTTTAGTAATTGCCTGCAAAAATTGATTTAGATAGTTGCATGAAAAATCTGCACTGCTGATGTTCAAAGATTAATAACTCTATGTAGATTTACATTGGAATATCTTGACCAGAGCAAATTACACTAGTGGATTTATCTGAGCCTGTTTTATGCCTGCTCATTTTCCACATAGTTCTTGGAATTACAGATCCTTTTAAGATCAAGAGTTGGCATTGTTTCATATCAGTATAAATGAATAAGAAAATTGTTGTTCTCTTTCATCATAATCCTAGTTTTTATTTTGCTTAGTTATCTCCATTAAGATCTGCTGTAAACACAGAAACTGTCATGCATTTCAGGAACCAACTGCTAAAAATATGACTGTTTTCTTAGATTTTGTCTGAAAATAGACTCCCTTTCGTGAAGCATCCAGAAAGTCAGTTGCAGAAATCATTCTGCAAAAGCTTATAAATCAATATATAAGCAAAATATTTTTGGCATGAATCAAATAGCATACTTCAGCAGAAACATTTTTCTGAAAATATTCTGACTAGCTCTTCATATTAAATCTATACAAATAGTGCAGTGCTATTAGGAATTAATTTAATTAATCTAATAAACATAGTATGGGAAACCTGAATTAAAGTGAAACCTGACACTGCTGGGAAATATTTTCTGAGCCTTTGGGTAAAGATGTTCTCTTTGGACTGCTTAGGGATCATTAACATTATTGGTAATTATATTAGACAAGCATACTTGCATCTTTAGGCAGAGTGATCCATGTTGTATCTTTCTGTTTCTTGCTCATTCCCTGAGAGCTAGAACATGCAATGCCAACAACAATACATATATTGAAAGCTGGTGTTCCGTAAGCCTCAACATTTAGTGAGATAAAATATTTTGGTACTTGAAAAAGAGAGAAGTAGAGGGGGAAAAAAAAGAGAGGGAGAAAGAGAGGAAGAAGACGTGAAAAGTCGCAGTGCCTGAAATAAATTAGAAATCACCAAAAAAAGACAGATTTAATAAAGACAGATTAACTTATTTTCAGTTTAAAGAAAAAGGTTTTTCTCTGTATTTAACAACTTACTTCGAAATTTCAGGTTACTGCACTGTTCTTCAAATTTTATTCATTGATGACTGAAGAAGAGATCTACAGGGTTCGAAGGGGTCAGACATGGAAAGCTGAGGCTGAGTGGCTGCAAGACCCTATGAAATAAAGCCCAGTTCTGGAGCTCAGATAACAGTTATGGGTAACATTCTGTGTTACTCACTGGTGGAGCCAAATTTGTAGAGTCCTCTTTTGGGGCTGTCAGTACACTATCTAAATGCAAACTAAACACAACTCTGCCATTGCAAATGCTTTACTGGCAGAGAGACCAGCAACATGAGAAGTAGAAAAGGAAATAAAAACGATGTCCAAACATTATAATGTCAGACATGAGTCAATCAAATTTACTTTTTTCAGAGTTGTAAATCTGGTTGAGTAACAGTCACAGTAGTATTTGTGCTAACTTAATTCATATTTGATAAATGTTCTGGGAAGCTGACAACTATAGCTAGAAAGGGGAAGGCTTTGGAAAAGAGAAATGGTGCTTTGACAACAGCAAAGTCTAAGTTAATGAATCTGGAAAATGAACAAGTGTAAAAGTTCTAGGGCAAATAATCTAGGGTTCTGGTACCTTTCATTCTTTCCCTTCACTTATTTGTAGCTAATTCAGGGAAGCCAATTTAAAACTTGTTTTCCTGTATTGTACCTCTTAATTTTCATTACCAAATTCAGTTCATGGCTACAACTACCCAAGACTTTCTGTGCTAAACTTTCTAAACTTCTGACTTTGCTGTTGATGAGTCCCTGTAGTCTGGGGAGCAGCAGAACCTTCAATAGGAAATACGGTAGCCCAGCAATTGTATTCTCTTTATCCTTAATTAGTAATCAGCGGGTGAGGGTTCAGATTGGGAAGATCCTTAGGGTAAAGAGAAAAAATAAAGAAATTGATTGGAGAGAATGCCATTAAGATAGGGGAAAAGAGAAATGAATTTCAGAAAAAAAGCACCGTTGCTCACTGAGAAAGACTGGTTAGAAGGTAAGATGAAGAAGAAAGGCAATTTTGTATCATACCCTTCCTTTTTGTACTGCTGAAATAACAGGAGGAAAATGATCAGATGATTTATTTTAAAAATAACCTAGGGAAAGACTATGGAGATGGATCGGATGAGTCAGATCTCTGGGCGTAAAAAAAAAAAAGGTGAAGAAGTGAAAGAAAGGGGACAGTCAACATGTAAGAGGAGAGTTTTCTAGGGATGAAATATCTTGCTTGCAAACTCAACAACATTTTGCAATTCTAGGAGTGTTCTGCAGCTCAGGTTGTATGGTGGGGAAAATGAAAGGACCCTTTCCTGTGCTCAGGTATCCTTCATTGTGAAACCAAACTATTCTGTGTATTAGTCAGAAAGCTTTTGGAAGAAATTTGCAAGAGAAAGAATTGGGTTAATATTTATTAAAAAGCACACTGAAAATTCTGATCTGTACAGGGCTGTACTGCATATGTAGATATAAATAAGATGTAACACTTACAAGAAATTTTGGGAACACAGACCATATTTCTCTGAGGACCTTTGTATACCAGACAACATTCAAATGTATTGGCAAATACACTAAATGAACATAATTAATTTTCTGCAGAACAAAACAAGTATTGTTATATCAGATATTATCATTAGCTCACTACATAACTGATTCTGTATTGTGAACTAAAACTACTGTTTGTTCTATACAACTATTCAGTGTTTTTCACTTCAATATATAGCATAGAAATTAACTAAATATCATTCATGTACAGTCCTAAGGGACAATTCTGCTCACAAATCTGGAAGAGTGAACATGAAGAAAAGGAACAGCAGAAGTCACGCTGTACTTTCAGGCTGTTTATTGTGCTGTAGCACATCTGTGCTCCCAGTTACAGCCTCCCAGAATGGTTGAGGTTAGAATGGACCACTGGATACCCTCTGGTCTTCCCCTGCTGCTCAACAGGGCCATCCAGAGCGGGTTGTCCAGGATCATGTCCAGGCGACTTTTGAAGATATACATGGATGGAAACTGTACAGTCTCTCTGGATAACCTGTGCCATTGCTGAATCAGTAATATCAGCTTTTCCTTATGTTCAGACAAAACCAGTGTTTTGGTTTCTTACATGTTGTTTACTGTCCTACTATTTAACCACTGAAAAGAGTATGGCTTCATCTTCTTTAAATGTCTCCTCTTGTTCATTTTAATCTTTGTTCCCTGAACTGAATAATAGTTGGTTGTTCTATATTTGGAGTCTATATTTCTGCCTTTGTATCTTGTTGACTTTGATTTTTCAGCTTGTTTGCCTTCCAATTATTAGTTGAAGAGCCAGTTTTTGCTTGGTGCTTCTTTCATTGAAGTCAGTGTGCTCTGCATGCCTACAATCTTCCAAACCCAATATTTCTAAGAGTTTTCCAAAAATCTCTATAGGAATTCTAAATGTTCGGAGAATGCAATTTTGCCTAATTATGACCATCTATTACTACTGAATGCTAAGAACACTGCATTTTAATAAAACATTCTCATCAAGCAAACAAAAGTTCTCTTCAAGTGAATATTAGCAGTTTTCTTCCTAGTTTGTGACAATCAGAAGTGAATCACTGTGAGTGTGGAGAAGGGGGAAGAAGGAGAAAGGAGAGAAGTTGAAAGTAATCATCAGAGTAATTCTGATTAGGCTTGCATTTCAAATAATAGAAAATTACCTTGCCAACATCTTTGTTGTTTTTAGAAATAAACATTCCAGCACTAGAGGCTATCATTAACATTACTGTGGATTGCTTCAATGCACAATGCATTAAATTGTGGTATTAAATTAAAAAATAAACAAAATATGAAGTAATGTAGCCTAACATGAAAGGATGTGTTATATTCACAGAGCTACATGCTAACATATGAAATAGGCACTATTTCTCTGATCTCACTAGTGACCCTTATAAAGTCCTTTAAGTTACTGTTCTCGATTTATTAAAACAGAGAATTGGATTTAGTAACCTGAGAAGACCTTTCATTTTTTTCAAAATTGTGCTTATTTGGATAGCTTCCTGCTCCAGGATCTCTCTCCAGCTGGATGGAGGGCTTATCCTCTTCTCTGTTAGTGTCATTTAGCACTTTAAAGTTTCATAGGAAATCACTCCTTATAGCTGTTTTTTCCTTCTTGGCATTCTTTTCATGTATCTCTCAAATAGTTAAGTATCTAGGCATCTCAATAGAGGATGCTCATTTTGAGGATTACCATGCTAAGATTCATAAATCCAGGGTTTAGTCACATAGTAGAAAAGGTGTACCTTCAAAAAATGACTATGTATTCTTCCTTACTATTTACAGCAGTATGCCAGAAATAATTGTTCAGTTCAAAGGCAACTGAACAAGCTATAAGCAAATCTTAGTGCCTCTGTGATACTGTGGCACACAGCTTTCCTGCTGAAAAGCCTTAAAGAAGTGTGTGAGTAACTTCATGAACTGGCAAAACTACATCATCTCAGCAAGCTGAGAACAGAAAAAAATATTCTATTTTTGATTTATCTGAAGAAAACTATTTAGACTAGAAACACCAATGAGAGAATACCTATTGACTGATACATTAGTAATTGATGCAGAGAGAAAACGTCTCTGGAACCACCACCAAACCTCTGTCAAACTACAACATTTGAAAAGTCACACAGTGCTAATTTCAAGGAAGCTAGATCATCATTTTTAAAACAGATTGATTGTATTTAAAAATCAGCACTAAGCCTTAGTATGTCTAACTGAATCTTCCATAATTAAGACCCAATAGGTCATGTCTTTTTAAACAGTTTCTTGTTCTCGTGGTAGATACAGGTGGTGATTAGATCATCTCATGCTTTTAAAAGGCTATTTTCAGTCTTTTCCTTAAATGAATGTCTCAGAACTTGTTTGTAACTCCCTGTTATTCCACGGAAGAAAGAGCAAAGAATAAATATTTTTGAAGCATGGCAAAAAGCATTTACAGATAAAGGATCAAGATGTCAGAGAAGCAACCAGCATCTTTTGAATGCTTCAGAATTAAAAATAGGTAAAGGTTAAAAATAAATATTAAATGAAATTTGAGTAAGTAAGAGCAATGTATTCAAGCAATTTCCAGATTTTGTCACTTCTATGTAAGCTAAACGCTACAAAGAATGAAGCCTGGGAACAGCCATTCAGACAAGTGCTGGCCAAGGAAAATTATTATTATTTTGTTTTGGAAGTTTGTAGGTAAGAATAAAAGCTGTATGCTAGTCTGAAACTAAAATTGAACATATGAAGTTGTTGTAGACTCTTGAAAAAACCTCAGATACGTTTGCACTTCTCCTCAGACATGCAGTGCAGAAAGACTGAAACAATATCTGGAAGAGTGAAGGGGTCCTTGTTACCCATGACCTTGCCCTACTTGGCAATTAAAGTTTAGTGAGACCTAACTAAACATTTCCTTCTCTATCAGAGTTTTTCTCAGGGAGTAAAAGTTCAAGAGTTGATTTGATACACAAGGGTTTAAAAAGGAGATGAATTGTCTTTACTCAGTAAAACCTACAGTCCATCTGGTGTTGATCCCAAGGAAGGAAACAGGTGCTAGTTGTGACATATTTTAGCACAGTTACACCAGTTCTGTGCAAAACACCCACCACACAAACACTTCAGTTGTCTTTACACCCACTCTGATCCAGAAGTCAGGAAATGTGCACTGGTCAGGGTTGTCAACTGTAGCAGAAAACTGAGGAGGCTATAAAAAGTATTTATTTTCTTGGCTTATTCTTTGTTTTCAGTAATAATGTGGAATCAGATGGGGAATAAAAATTAAACTGTGCTGATGACTAAAAATAGGACAGATAAGGCCCAGCTGTTGGTGGAAATCCAATCGGTGAGCTCTGAGTTCATGCTACCTGGTATCTGTCCTGACCTGTTGGTGCTAGTTCCCTGTGTGCACCAGTAAAGCTAAAACTCATGTTGTCAAAATGCAGCCATGTTGCAAACTAAGGTGAAATAGGTCAGGAATTTCAAACTAGGACTTGAGAATGTGGGATATTTTTATCCCTGTATCTGTTGTTGGTTTTGTTTGTGATACATGCAGTTTCATCCAAAAACATTTTGGAATACTCCATCTAACACAAAAAATTCATCACCTCATTTGAGAATCTCAATGAAATTTTACAGTTTGTGTCCATATGCCTATTGGTGCTCTCACACTTCTCTTGTAGTGACAATGGTCAGGGCTGCTTCCAATTCCCTACTCCAGCCCAGTCTCAGTGTGGAGTCTGTTGGTTTGTAACACTCAGGGATAGCTGCCTTCTCCAGAAAGAGGGTAATGACTCAGCTGAGCATGGAACCAGCTGCAGACTGCAATGGAAAGCTGTGTCAAGGTTGTTGATAACTTTTTTTTCCAGAATGAGGCAAACCATTTTACCAAAGTGCAAAAAAGAAAGTCCAACAACTGTGTTCTACAGGTAGTTGATAGCAGAAGTGTTCACACATCCAAACAACATGGAATATTCAACTGTATCTTCTCAATAAATTAATGAGTTATTGATGAGTCTCTTCTGCTGTTTTGTTATGTTGAAATATGTAATCCTTACTTGGCTAGAGACAAGCAGGCTTTTGCTGTGGGAAGCGGAGATTGAAGATCCTACTATAATGAGTATTTATGCAAATGGAGTGTATCTGAGAAGGGAAGTTACAAGAGCTGCTTACAGTTGAACTGCCATCAGATTAACAGGTTCAGGAGCCAAAGTGATTTTAATACAAGTTTTTCACATTATAAACAAATCTACTACTCTTCATACTAGTTAGAGTAGGATATCTTTATTTGCCTAAGAAGGTAGGATGTTAGCCAATATCCCAGGCAGTCTGACAGTACATTAAATTAGATAATTGTTTCCAGGTCATTACATTCAATTTTAGTATTAATGGATTTAATATCACTTCTGTCCCTTGAAAGGTGATGGAACAACTTGATCTGGGTATGCTCTCCAAACAATGGGAAGAGAAGAAAGTTATCAGGAGTAGTCATCATGGATTCACCAAGGGGAAAGCATGCTTGTGTCCAGTTCTGGGCTCCCCAGTTCATAAAAGACAGGGATCTTCTAAAAGAAATACTGCAGAGGGCCACAAAGATGATAAAGGGCCTGGAGCACCTGCTGTATGAGGAAAGGCTGAGTAACCTGGGTCTGTTCAGCCTGGAGGAAAGAAGACAGAGGTGTGATAAATATCTAAAGGGAGGTGGAAGGCAAATGCATGAGGCCAGATTGTTCTTGGTGATATGCGGCAATAGGACAAGGAGTAATGGCCTAAAACTTGAACACAGCAAGTTCCGTACAAACAATGTGGAAGATCTTCTTTACACTAAGTGTGACGGAGCACTGGAACAGGTTGCCTAGAGAAGCTGTGGAATCTCTTTCTATGGAGATAGTGAAGACCTGTCTGGATGCCTACCTGTGCAACCAATTATAGGGTACTTGCTTTAGAAGGGAGGTTGGACTCAATCATTTCTTGAGGTCCCTTCCAATTCCTGCTCTTCTGTGATTCTGTAATATTTATGTTTACTCAAAGTACAGAAATGGGGAGAAGAGTGCTGAAAGACAATCTCATATGCTCCTGTTTCAGTTCCTCAATACACCTGAAGAGCCCTAACTTAGCACCTAGAAAGAATTTGAAGCAGCTTCTCCAGCTGAACAATGCAGGAGCAAGGTCTTCTGCACTTACAGGGCGTGTATCCTTGCAGATGCCTCCAGGCTGGGACCACACAGTGCAGGTTTTCCAGATGCAATCTGTGTGGTCCTCATGTCTTTCAGGATGGAGTGATGGAAAATCACTCTGAACTGGACCTCAACATGCTCAGCTGTGCAGTGCCAGGTGTCTGGTGACAGGACTAGGGCATAGCAAGTCATAGTCCAAATGACAGCCTAGTCATGCATGTGGTTTCTGGCTGTGAGAACATGCCCCTGGGAGCAGAAAATCCTTGGCCCCATGCAACAGTGAAACTTGGCCAGTTTATCACAGCTGTGGCATGAACTAAGAAATATGTAGTGGGTTTGAGGCAGTAAATTAAAAAAAAAAAAGCAAAAACAGGAACAAAAGCAACAACAATAAACAACAAATACTAAGTTAAATTTTGTGGTAGCTTGTTTTTGCAAGGGGAACTTTTTCAGTGTAGGAAGTCTGTGAATCACAAATGTTGTTTCTGCAATCATATGTAATAAGAAGTGCTGGATACCTTGCCTTTGTTAATCTGTAACAAAGAGATTCTCTTTCTCTCTCTAAAAAAAGAGAGAAATGAATTGTTGGGGATGGTGTAATTATTTTGTCTGAGCTCACTGCTGAACACAACCTCCAGCAGTAGGTAGAAAATATCGACTAATACTGCAGGTCAGTTGAGTGTGTCTATTGTTGCTGAACAAATGGTGCCACTAGCTCTGAGGTAATCCCAGAATTTAACATGAATTATGTAGAAGGGTTTCTTTGTTCTGGAAACATAATTTTCAGCATCCATTTTCATCTCACCGTCGCTCTTCTGAGCAATTTGTTTTTGAGAAGAAAAGGAAACAAATCTTTACAACATTACTTACATAAGTTTCCTTATATATGCAGGCTATTTGCCAAATCTGCAAGTATTTTATTATTAAAACCTTTATAACAATAATTAGAAGACTTTCCAGTATGGAAAAAGGGAAATCAAATAAGCTGAGCTCTTATCAAGTCTGAAATAATTATCACCTAATTCTAGCTTCTTCCATGTTTAATTTACTATAATGTAATAAGATCTGCTGCTTTTGAGTATTTATGTATATTTTAATATATATATGTGCACGTGCATACACATACACATATATATAAGTACATATAAATCTTTCTGAGTAAAATGAATATAGAAAGGAAGAATAATAAATCTTGGCATTCAAGAATAGATCTATTTTTCCTTTAAGTAATAGATATGAATTTATGGCCAGCGAATTTTGTGTTGTGCTAGAAACACTGTACATTTTACTATTCAATCAAATTTGCACTTTTATTTCTGCTTCATAGTAGATAGTTTGCATACTTTATAGAAGTATTGTCAGTTCTACAGCACCTAAACAAGCTGTTTTATCAGCTACATAGCTGACTGTCTGCCCACTTCTAGTTCAGTTAAATGTTCATCATCAACAATACCTGAGGGGTTGTAATACACTAATTTTTATTCTCCACTTTAATTCTTTTGTTTTCATCATGTGTTTTCCAGCCCACATAGAAGGGTTAAACCAAAATTGTTTATAATGTTTCATTCATTAATAGTACAAAAAATGTTTGACAGTCTAATTTGGTGGGTGGTACCAATTACATCTTTGAAACTCCTAATTTGTTCTGTTGTCTGAATTGAAAAAATTTCTTGTTCCAGTCCAAATGTTGAGTACTTTCACTTGTTCTGTGTGATATTTGGATGATTAGAATGTAATGAATTTCTAAGTTGATTAACTACAAATTCTTATTTATACACCAATTTATCTCCTCCCTTTCTCAGCAGCAGGTGCTTCTCTGTATCACTCAGCCACAACAGCTAGCTTGACTATTGCCTTAACATTATTCCATCTACCAACCACTTGCAGTACTGGCTGCCTTCTGGGAGAAGAGATCTGTAGATGAGAATTCAATGGACTTATTCTGAAAGTAATTTGAAAAAATGGTAAAGCTGAACTGAAGCTGCGAGCCAGGAGCTACTGATGGAAGTGGAAGCTGGCTGCAGTGAGAAATTCAGGAGACACAGATTTAAAATTGTAGATATTGTGGGCAGATTATTTTCTGTTTATGATACCATACAGAGTGGTATCTATGGGTTTTGCCACCTATAACTACAGCGCGTTTTTTAAACTACTGATTGTGATCACTAATAAAGATAATTTGATAACTGCCATGAATAAGTCCAATGAGTCCAGTAAGTCCAATAAGTCTAAGGTACCCAGGCCAGAAATTACAAAATCGTTTTGGGAGCTGTGTTGGTGCCAAGTCTGGGACCTGTACCAGTGCTTTACCACCGCTGCCCCAACAGTAGGCATTTCCTCAGCAGAAACAGAGCTGATCAACTGCATTGATGTCCCATGACCAGGAGCACGTACACAGTACCACATAGTCGTCGTCACACAAGGAAGGGTAGGACATCCCTTTGATAAATTTTGTCCATCAAAGAGACTGGGAGGCTATATAATATCCCTTATCTAACCAACCACAAGCAGAGGAGGTGCACACAAAGGAAGCTGCTCATGGCTTGGATGTACCACTACATCCTGATGAGGAAGCTGGGAGCGAACCAGAATGGCTCTTGATCTGCTGTGAGAGACAGTGGCCCTCGGTCAGTGGCTGGTCACCTCAGTTTCCTGAAACTGCAATGATGGCTGCTCTCCAACCCTGCTCTAAGCATAGCTTGAACATGCAGAGGAAACAGGAGTCCACAGGGAGCAACTCCGGTCTACTTAGATCTCATACATAATCCTGCAGAAATTTCAAATGCCTTTTATCATATGCTCAAGAAAATGGCAGGTATCTTTTTGGATAGTATTGATATCAGAAAATACCTGAAATGTCTATTGAACCCCTCACACACTGCTGTAAGAGCAGACCTAAAACATTCTATAACAACTTTTAAAAAAAAAAGATCTTAGTGGATAAAATTAGCACATTTTGAATTCATTTTTATATCATTAATTGATATGTATTTTAAAAATTAGGTGGTCAAAATTCTGTTCTATTTTTGGTACAATTAACCTATATTGTGTTATGTGATATAAAACCAGGCTTTTCCTATTTACAAAGCTGTAGCCACTGCTTCTAATTTTCACATTACATCTAAGCAGACAGCTCTTAATGAAATTTCCAATTTGCTAAAAATATCCCTTGTGAAATGAACTCAGTAAGCTGACCCCCTGGGAAAGTTATTTTCCTATAAGTCGTTTTGAATTTACTCCATTCATCTTTTCCCCTAACTTTTTGTCATGTTCTTATTCAAATGTGAAATGTCTTGTCTACCTACAGTGTCATTTTCTGCTGTAAAATTAGTTGAATCAAATATTTGATTCTGCTAAAACTATATGAGAAGTTGCTGAGGCAAATCTTTCCTAATTAAGTAACTGCTACCTTGATGTTTTTCTACCATAGAAAATTAATGAATAACATACAAAAAGACCATAAAAGTCAGAGGAGCTTGACCATTTTATATCAATAAACTAATTACACTAGGGTTGAAGCTGAATAATCCAAATCAAATAGTGAATACATTGTTACCAACAATAAATACAAATTCCAGAAGGATTCAAACCTTGATTTGCCCTTATCCAAAAGGATTCAAAACTTTATTTGCCCTTATTGAAAAGTATATGCAGTTATAACATACGCTATACAAAGACGTATTACTACAAATGTTACTTTTTGTCTTACATCTTCAAAACAGCACAGGTGCACCATTTAGATCTGCCTGCGCTGTGACTTCATGTGCAGAGACAATAAAAATATCACAATGGCCTTGTCTGCGGTGATTCATGGAGACTAAGGGTGCACTTTGACAAGCTGTCAGACCTAGGCTACCAATGCAGGAGTACATCTAAACATACGTCTTTCCCACATTCTACCTTACTTTACCCTATTTTTGCAACCAGTGCCTTTAAATGCTTCAGAATCACGTGATCCCGCTTTCCTGTAAGTTTCCTTTACTCGCACATCCTCCAGGCTAATTAAATTTTTATCTCTGACAATAGATGCTGTGTGTTGCTTCCTTCCTACGTGGGGTTTCGGTCCAAGGCCTTCCAGGGAGCAAAGCTTTTGACTCTCACATGGAGAATATGTAAAGCAGCACAGTCAGACAGAGGGGAAAGAGGCTCCTGCTGCCAAGGGTCACGGGGCACTGCCTGGCAGGAAACAGACGCTCTAGATATGACGTTTTTTCAGGATTTATTTGGCAAGTGGGAAGGCTGAAAGCCCACACTGTAACCGCGCAAGTGCAGGGACAAATTTCCTTAAAGAAATGTGTGGCACGTCATTCACAGGCACTTACTGTGAATTTACTAAATATACTGTTGTATCTTCCCTGAAGAGGGAGGTAAGGAGATGTGGTTTGAAAGGCGGTCACTGGCAAATATGGCCTGGAGATTATGCTGCAACCCCCCTGCATATGTTTTCCTTCCAATGTATTGGTTGAAGTGTTCTTTGCAGCAGAAACACTGTTTTATTTATAAGTCAGGTTGGTTACAGGGTATAACTTATCGTAAGTCAATACTGGGACAAGTAGAATTTACACAACTCCAAAGAACACTCAGCCTCGGTCTCATTTACTTCTAATAACTCTGTTTTTGATGTGCGTCTTCCACATACTGTTGTTGGTTAGATGACTGGCTGGCTGAGAGCAGGATTTTGCTAAATACCTCTCTTAACAGCTCATGCCACTGGAAAGGATTGTGGTTTGGTCTCCCAAGATGATGAAACTATTGCTTGTCTCATGAAGAGCAGACGGGAATGAGGCTTAAAGCACACATCACAGGGGATCCACCAAGTTCTTTTTTTGCTTCATCCACTTTCTCCTGCATTGGAAACTGGAATTTTTTTGAAAACAGGGCAGCTTTTTGATTATTATAACAGGTGGAAAATCAAACTATTTCTTCACCTTCAACAGCTTCCTGCTTCTAGCACTCTGAAGTGGGCAGTCTAGATCAATTCCTGCTGATAAAAATCATTCCCTTTGCTGCTCTTCAAAAAGTCGTTGCAAAAGATGAAAACTTTTGGAAATAAAAGGATAATAAAATGCATAGAAGCATATTCAAAAAAGAAAAGGGAAGTTAAGGAAACATTAACACTGAAGTCATGAGATGCCACACAGAATTGATTTGCTCAGCCCACACATTGTCCTCTTGCATATACACATCACAGGGTAAGACATAGTCCAGGATTCAGAGAAACACTATAACTCCTATGTCATTCCCCACAATTCTCAAGATTTAAGTGCTGTACCTTCATTGCTTACAGGAAGTTTCTGAAGCCTGCAAATGCTTTATCTGCTGAAATGTCTCCATTTAAGGCTAAGAGGAGGGATGGTGAAGAGTTTCTGTTGGAAATAATCAAAAGCAGGCAGCACATTCAGACTGATGCTGGACACAGCCCACATCATTGGTAGAATATCTCACTGAGGAAAAGAAATAAAGTATGTATGGTGATGCTTACTGAGCAACTTCTGTCACATAAGTGGTGAGCCATAAAGCAGGCACAGTTGGGTAAGTTAGTTGCGCTTCAGTCTTAACTAGTGCAAAAATGAAATAAATCCATTGATTTCAGAAAATTTGCACTGGATTAAAATCTGGCTTACTGCTGGTTCCTCTTTTGTCTGTACAAAGAAAATAATTTTGGCTGAAGAAAACTAGTTGATCTTTATCACAATTATCATCAAGTTGATCTGTATCAAAATTAACAATGAAAACACGGTTTATGCCTTTATAAAACTGTTTTTAATATCTGTTTTTCATGGAAGTCATGTTCAATATTTTTTGGATGTTTACTTTCTAGTTGCATGAAGTTAGTGTTACCATGCAGTACCAGCTGTGACTTAGTTGCTCTCAGTGAAAAGATGGGTGCTATTCTTAATATGAGATTTAGACAAAGGACTTCATTCTTCTGAAAACATCCCCCCCACCCTCTATGCAAATTAAGACGGTTACACATTAGGTTTTGTTTTGCTCCAGCCTAGCAAGACAAAAAGCAAAAGTAGCAAGACTGGGCTTTACTGGAAACCAGTATTCTAACTAGTTATGTTTTGTGCCATATCATGCTATTATTCTGTTGGGAGAATTTAGGATTCTGTTGTGGAACATCCTACAGAGAATAATTAGAATAAATCCTCTTTTAAATGATACTTCAGTGCTAGTGCAAGTTGCCAGAGAATCACCATTGGGCAGTTCCTTTTCTTCTGGCATGTTTCAGGATCTCAGTTGTCATGCAAATATTGGCACAACAAACTGACAGAAATGCAGGCTGCTCTATAGTGCCCAGCCACAGAGGTTCTATCTTATTTCGGATGAACATATTCTTGTGATGAGGAAGGCATTGAGTCATTATGAAAAATAATCAGTAATTTCCAACACTATAATGATTTTATGATTCAGGATGCTTTGTTTCTAAAAAAAATAAAAATCTTACAGATAGTATGATGTGGCCAGAAGCTCTCCCCTGAAGACTAAATGGGGGCCACTGCAAAGCTGCTTCTGCCCCCTGTGAGGTAATGAGAGACTCTAGGTGTTCACAGCATGCGCCCACAAATGAATATCTGTTACTGTGAAATGACTAGGTCAGACATACCAGTGCTCATTTGTGTGCACACAGTTACTGTATGTGTACTGTATTAATTCACAGATTAGATGAAAGAAGAATGAACTTAATTTTCCCTGATCTCAGGGATCTCAGGTGACCAAGAACAGGAGACTGCCATGGGACTGGTCGCCAGTGGGTGTCCCTCCACACCTTAGGGTGAGAAGGAGCCTGCAAACATTTTCAGTATTCTCATCAAAAAGAGTGAGAATACTGTCACTGCTTCCAATGTAGCACTATAATTGTGCTACACAATATAGCACTTAAACATACTGTTAAATCATCTGAATACCTAGTATTCCATCTGGAAAATAAGCTGCAAGTTTAAAACTGATTTTGAAGCTAACCAAGTTATTGAGAAACAAAATGAAGAGGTGAAACTCAGGGGAAGGAGGAATTGCTCTGAAGACCCATTTAGGTCAGTGATGTCATTTTCAAGCAAAAAGAACCTGTCATTTTGAAAATCTCAAACTAAAACCTCTGAGAAACCAAACTCTTCAAGAGCCCCACAGGTTTAAACTATGGCAAATCAGCATTTTTTAAAGTTACATCAAACTCAGTTTCTAGGCAAGCTGTGCATTTTTTAAAATATAAATTTAGGGGCTGAATGCCATGGAGCAGAAAGAATTAAAGGAGATTGTTAGCAGAATCTACACTCCTCCTGAACCTATTCACTGAACCTATGATGACATACTATATCCTATTTATTTAGTACTTTGCTGTCTTTATTGCTGTCTTTATTAGTATGTTTCTGTGCTATAGTTATTGTGGGTTTTTTTGTCTTGTTTTTGTTTTTGTTGTTGTGCTTTTTTTTTTTTTAACTCTTCTGTCAGTACAGCAGTAGTAAAGGCATCTGAATTATTCAGTCTTGTTTCCTAGGGAAACTAAGGTAATGAGAACAAGTTACTTCTCCTGTTTCTTACTCTAATAACTTCAGCACCTTCTTGCCAATTTTAGCCAAGTGTACAATTTGCTGAGACCCACAGATATCACGAGAACTAAATGCGGATGAAGAGTGACACCCTATTAAGGAGGTATGCAGGATGAGATCAGCTGTCACTAGTTGTCAGAAATATTCACTGGCCAAAGTTATTGTAAGCCAAAAAGCCACAGCACAACTTGTTCAGCTGTACGTGTCTGGTATTTCTTTTCTCTGAGTAGGAGAATGTATAATTGTTGAATATGAAGGTTTAAGGAATGGTGGAGACAAGGATCATTACTACAGTTAGGAGACATGAACAATTTTAAAATTTGAGGTAAAGGACTAAAATCTTGTCATTTTTCATGGCTTTGTCCAAAGAGAAAACAATATTTTGAATTTTTCATGCTAATGTTTATATGACCTTTACATTTCTGGACTCCAGATAAAATAGCACTGTTTAAAAGACAAACATGTGAAGTACTGCCTGCTGTGGAGGTTTCCTCACGCAGGAAGGAGTCAGTTTTGTTTTCTACGTTGAAGCTAATGTAGCCCACATACTGTTTAATCAGCCACAGCAAATTTAGGGGGGGAAAAAAAAAAAGAGCAATGCAATCATTGTGCTTCATAGTATGAATAGCATTTGATGACACATTGCAGAAGCAGCCAGAAATAACATGAAAAAGGATGTTCACAGAACAGATTGCATCATGAGCTTCAGCTTCCAAGCTTAGGAGGCTTCAGTTTAGCCCCTATCCATCTGCCTATGTATCTGACACAAATCATTTGCTGATGCCCTTTCTATTCCTCTCTTTGGAAGATGTTAAGACAGCTAGAAGCAAGAAGTAGCAGGACGTACCCCAGCACCTGCCACTATTAACACCAGCATGAGCATGTGCTAGGAGCAGACCCATGGTGGGGAGTGATGGTGCTCAAGGGAAGTTCTGCTAAGGGACAGGCAGCTCACCTGGCCCTGGGGAGCAGCCATTAAGAAGGGAAAAAGCACTGAAACAGTTTCCCCATGGGGGTTGTGGTCTCCATTCCTGGAAATATTCAAAATATTCATATTCTGACTGGACATCACCCTCAGCGAGTTTCCCTGGTTGATCCCTCTTTGAGCAGGGGGGCAGACTACACAGTCTGGAGGTCCCTTCCAACATCAGCAGTTCCATGATGCCTCTCCATATAATTAATGGATTATTAAGGGATTAATTAATTGATCCCCTTAATTATCTTGTCTGTTTCACTAGGACTAAAATATTTTATCCAATTTAAAACACACATTTTATATTTATGAATCCAGTTTAGTCCTTATATAAAAAGAGGTAACAGTTTGGATTCAAGCAACTAGTAATAACTTTTTCAAGGATGGTTACTAAATGATGAACTACACTTAGTGTGATACCCAGTGTGCCTTTTTTCAATGCTCCCCTGATGACTTGATGAGACTTGGGAGTAGACAAGGCTGTAAAGCAATAGTCTGAGTTCCTGAGGCAGCTTGGAAGACACAATTAAATAAGCAGTTAAATCAATATATGTTGTCTGCATTTATTAATAAAGATCTGGACTCTACCTATTTAGCAGATTTTAATAGGGCCACAATTGAAATCTAGACTACATTTTCTACCTGTGAAATGTATTGCAAAATGCTTCTGCTTGCACTTTGTGGAAACAGGTGTGCCGTAACTCTTGCATTATTCATTCCCAGGAGTTCCTTGCGAAATGGAGAATGAGGAGTCCAGCCCAGTGGGCCAATTTCTGTTTATTTTCTCCAGAACATTATTGTCAGCCATCTTTCCTTTACATTTCAATAGTTCCCAAGGGGGGAAGACTGCTTTGTACTGCAGAAAATGTCTTTCCTCTGCTTTGATGGCATTTCCAAATAAACACTGAATGGATCCTAGGGTATTTTCCATAAGCGAAGGATAAGAATCCTATTTTACAGATTCAGGTTTTCTGCATTCAGAAACTGAAAGTGCAAACCAGAACAAAAGCCAGGTTATGGGGCACATAAAACTTAATATCACTACAGTTGAAAGAAGTGGTTAGTGATCTATACTTTGGACAAAACAGTTTGATATGGAATAATTTGCTCTTGTACTACGATGCAAATCCCAATTCTTCCCACTCTTTCCCACATTTTGGCTAGTAAACTAACTTAACAAGATAATCCTACATAAGATGTGATCATGCCTATCATCTTAAACTCATCACTGGAAAGAACTTCAAAGCATGAGACAGGAGGCTGCTGCCAGAACACTTATGACCTCTCTGGATCAACAGGGTTTGTCTTTTTAATTCTGTAGCCATGCATTTTCTTCTAAAGTCAGGAAAATATTACAAGTAATGTTGATAGATTTGTTCTCTTCCCCACAGAGGAGGAGTGGTTTTAATACAAAATTCAGTTTCAGTCTCAGACTCTCGGTAAGAAGTACTGAAATAAAGCATAGGAGGTGAACCATAACATACCTACGCCTTTTTGCCAATTTGAAGTGACAGTCTGGTATGCTTCCTAAAACAAAGTGCAGCTTCTTAACATTCCTGTAAATTATCTCACAATTACCATGATCCACAAAAAGACACAGCCTCAGGTTAGCATTCAGGAAACCGCCTTGTCATAGGCAGTTGAAGATTCTCAAGAATCTTAGGAGAAAGTATAAATTAAAAAACAGGGAAGAATTAAATACGAAGGGTGGCATTGAGCTGGAAATTATTCCAAGAGATGCTGGTAGAAATCCAACAACATATACAAGGTACCTCTTTTACTGATGTTGCCTTCCTTACTGGGTGAGGATAGGATTTCAGTACACTCAGCTTCTCACAGCAACCACCAAAAAGAAAAAAAGAAAATAACGGAAAGTTTAAGACCTACTTCTACTAGAATAGGTTGATTATTTATTCAATATTCGATCTCTGAATAAAAAGGCTCTAAGTTTTGGTTTTCTTTCCCAGGCTCTCTGATTAGCCTGTCTTCCATGATTAGCCATGGGTACTTAATCCGGTGTTGCACCAGAGCAGATCAAAGAGGTAAAACAGCCTACCACATCACATTGGATGTAATCCATCCAGAAAGCTGTGTCCTTGAGGATCTGTGGGTTTACAGTCAGGGAACAGGAAGCTCAAGAAATGGTAAATTAAAGTTCCTTTTAGAAACAGACACGTGTCCCTGTATCATGACTGCATAACCCTCATGCTGTAAGGTCTTTGTAATGAAAATGGGAAGCATGAAAAATTAAAGTTGATTTAGGTTAACCAAATGATATCCTCTATCAGCCCACAGAAGTGGGCTCTCAACAGTGGAAGGATGTCCAAAAGCTGCTTCACCAGGACTCAGGTTTTCAACAGCATAGCTAAGTCCTGTGGAGGGAATATAACAGCCCAGCTAATCCAGAAATAGCTTAGTTAATATTGCAGAGCCTAATCAATCTGGCCCCATGGAGCCCACACCTCTACGATGTTTATAGGTAGCATCAGTATTGTTCAGAATGAAAATGATTCAGCATAAAGAATTTCTGACAGAAGACACACACCAGAAAATATTGAGAAAGATAAGAAAGCAGCTAAACCTGCTAAAGGGACTAAAACCATCTCTGGTAGTACTGCAAAATTAAATAATAGATTTCAGGCATTTGGATGGTCTGTTCACAATATAAGTACACCTAACAAATTGTTTAAAGGCTTTAATGAAAAATAAGTGCTTTATGATTCTCCCATTAGATGTTTTATGAGAACTGGAATAAAATCTTTTGTCAGTGTCATATCAGTTTTAAGATGAAAATAAGTGAGTTTGTATATATCTAATCCAGGTGCCATTTACCTGCTGGGATGGTTTGGGGTACATTCTCCTGTCACCGGAGACTTTATAGGATACCAACTATACATTGAGAAAGAAGAATTTAGAGGAGGGAAAGAATAAGGAAAAAAAAAGAAAAAATCACCACCAGCAGCAATAAAAAAACAGTAATCAAGAAAACTGCAAGTAGTATAGAGAAACAATGTTAAGGAAAAAAGGAAAAATAATAAAATAAAATCAAGAGCTGCATTAAACTGATTATACAGCATCTCTGCCAAACTGACAAGACAACAAAATTTTCATGCTAAGAAATGTATGCCCTTAAAATCTATTGGTTTCTCTGCTTCTTTAAAAATTGATCCCTCTGCCCAATTTAATAAAGTTCTATTTATGTGTCACTTAATACATTTATAAAATGCTCCTATTCCTGGCCCACTGTTGTTTTATGCGAGCAACAAGCAATCTAATCAACTGCAATTTTTCCAGAGTGGACACAATTTGCTCAACAACTGAGGCCAGAAACATTAGGTTTGTATTGGAGTTTTCTGCAGAGATCAAAATTAATGAGTTAGTTTTCTAGTATAATATTTATGTACCTAATATAAATTAATGAGAATTAATAGGCATTCATCACCTCCTGTCCACAGATCTTGAAAACATTAAAGAAATAAGTTGCTAATTCAGGAATAAAGATAGATGATATACCAAACATTTTGATACAAAAGACTAAAGTAGGACAAGACCCTCTCTGGACCTAGGAGAGGAAGGTAGCACTCAATGGACTTTCCACATAAGAGATGTAGCATAACAAAGACTGAAGCCAAGGGACACTTAATACACTTTTGTCCAAAATAAACGAAGTACATGGTAGGTGGTGTGAGAACCTTTCATCTGAAGAGATGAAAGACTTCCCATCAAAAAAGCTATTATCTGCACTAGAAGAACAAAAAGAAGGCAGAATAGCACCACCTACCATTTCACTTTTCTATCAGATAAAATCTGGACAATATCAGCATTCTGGGTGCATACTGTCCTTTCCTATTTGCCTTTTGACATCCAACTGAAAATTCCAATACCCCTCCAAGGCAGTATTTTTTCTGATTTGGATTGCTTTGTACACTAATGACACTTAAACTATCTGTCAGACATATATTGTACACTGCCTCATTTGCAAAATCCTTGGATGTGCTAGGAACAGAGTAAAAACTGATTTGTCACTTCAACTCAGATCCAGGAGGTAAACTCATTGATCCTCATGGGTCTCAGTTCAGGTTATTCCAGCATTCTATGGCTGAGGTGAACTGAGATACTGAGACCTATTAATGTTTAAAAAAAAAAAAAAGCCTCCAAGCAGTTGAAACCTGTGAACAAATTATGTAATTATTTATTTTGCCAAAGGTAATTAACTGTTTTAGTATAAATCTGGAAATGATTGCCTTAAGACATCTTTGTTATCTCTCTTCAATGAAGTTTTTTCCTTGGAGACCAGGGCAGTTACCCATTGTTTACAAGATGGGTTACTAAAAAAAATGTTTCTCATTTCCAGCATGATGAGAGAGCCTTTGGCTGTTAAAGGCAGCTTCTCCTTGAGACAAATAGCCATGGATGCATTCTGGCATGCTACACGTGGATGCCACCAACCCTCAAGCCTTTCTGCTTCTGTGTGCAGCTCCCAGATTTGGGCTCTGATGGGTTATGGTAAATAACTCTGTGACTACAGTAGAGCAGCTGATATTCTTGTTGAGGTATTTCTACTGCATATTCCTGATGTACTTCTGGGGAGAAGAGCTGTCTGTTGGGTGTAGAAAATATTCACATTCCTGACTAAAGGCTCTACTGTGGAAGTGGAACTTCCACTTCCCTCCATGGATTTTATTAGCAACCAAGCATTGAGACATCCACTTATTCCTTGGTGAATGAAGACCATACACTGGACTCTGAGCAAACGATTATGGTTGTTCAGTCAGCACTAATTATAAAGCACCCACAACTTGTGATTGGTGTTTGCAATAACCTGTCATGCAAGAAAAACACTTTCTTGAGTTGCCTGTAAATGCAGTAGTGTGAATAAAGCACTGCAAATCATTATCTTCTTTGCTCATAGGCTGAAAGGGATTTTGGAAGACATTTTTTTTCTCAGGTGAATGTAAAAAGTGAGTGACTTTCTGAAAAAACTCTTCCTCCCAAAGGTCAAGTGAAGTAAGCTGAAAGACCTAAATACATAAATAAAACAACAATAAAAAAAACCTCTCCCACAGAACTACACTCTATAATATTACTTTTCTTGGAAGTAAGGAATGAGTTAAAGGTAAGGTATATGCAGAGACTGTTTCAAGATAAATAGAAAAACAGATGTTGTACAGGACAGGACTGACTTGTTTCAGCTATGTGTTGGGTAGTCTAGCTCAACAGCAATCATTCCCCTTTCCACACTTCTGGGGAGACTGGGCAGCATGGCAACCTAGGAATGGGGTGCTGAACACTGGCCTAGCAGGTGCCATTAAGGATAGGGCTCAGCAACATCTAAATTTTAACTAAATTATTGCCACAACTTTTTCAGTTGAACCAATTTAAGAGCTATGAAGATCACAGACAGATTTCTATGATTTTTCTGTTGTTGTTGTTTTTGTTTGTTTGTTTTCACCCCAAGCTGTATTTGACAGAACTCTTTTGAGAAAAGATAGAATCAATATATTAATACCTCAGTAAAGCAAGAAGATCTTCAGATGCATGTTCTGTTCCTATCATGATGTAAGCAGTTTGACTGGAAAAATCATACATAACTGGTCTGAGGCACATTTGCATTAATATTGGTCTCACTAGTAACATCACTTTGTTCTGCATAGAAAGCCACAGAGTAGCTGCCAAAAACTTAGTACATTATAAGTTCCCATATACAAAGTAGAGTTTAGCTTGCCAGAAAGTTCCAGCCCCATGAATTCTGAGTTTCTGTAGAAAGAGATTTCTGTTAGAGGAAATCTGTGAATGAATAGTACAGATCCTGTTCCATACATCATATGATGCTTATTTTTTCTTCTTTTTTTTCAATATGTCAATGGTTTACGGGCGTTCAGCCCGATTCCGTGACAAAGGGGACGGGGTACCCAAGGGCCCACGTCCCGGGAAAAGGGGAAAGGGGAAAAGGGTAAGGAGATGGCCCTGAGAGCAAAGAACAGCGGCAACAATCTGAGGAGAAACAAACTAATTTACTAAATAAGATATCGGAATGCAAAACAACACACTATAGTACAACACACAATAATTACAATTTAAGCTGATAAATCCAATACAGAGAGAGAGAATGTCCCAAAATCAAGGTAGGCCTTACTCTACTACCGACGATAAGACGGCTGGAGAGCGAGGTGCTGCCAAGACAAGAGATGGCGGAAAAAGGGACGAGGTCTCGTGATCTGCAAGTTTTTATACTGCGAGCTTTTATCTTTTCCCTCCGGCTGGAAAATGGTAACAGAGGAGCAAAGTACCGTGGGGACTGTAGTAGTCCTTCTCTTCTGAGGACCAGGTACATTCACTACATGATGTTATGATGTGGAGTACCAATAACCGAAAATCATAAAACCATGACACAATAGAAAGGGTGTTTATGTCTCATCTATTCTCCTATATAAACCAATACTAAAACAGATATTGACATTTGGGTTGAACTGCCACTTTTAATATCCTGGAAGTAATGGAAAGACATTTAGGTCATAGGAAATCACAGTATTTCTCCCAAGCTAACAGCTTATTGCCATAACTGGAATACTTCAGACATGTGAGTAATTGTTTCAGGCTGCCTGCAGAAATGAAAATTTGTTTGCAAAGTTCTCAGTGGGGTAGATGCATTCAGTTTTCATCAGCACAGCTTTCTTTGTCTTTTCTCTAAAGCAATACTGCACGAAGAGCTGATTTCTGTTATCTGGCAAATTTGAAATAAATTAGTGACCTTTGGAAAGGCATTCTTTTACTTCTCCTTTCATTTTTACTTGTTCAAAATCTGAAGAAAACTATTCCATTTTTTTCTGCTTTTAACATCCTTTCAAAATCCACTACATAACCACATGCTAGTTGGAGATTTTTAAAGTCATCACCACTGAAATTCTCATGATTTGTAGCAACTAGTTCAGAACACCTGCTAACCCATAATAATCACACAAATTGTTCAATAACTTTATTACTTTTTTTCATTTTGTGGAGCATATCTCTTTGTTTTATAAGATAACGTGGTATTTTTAACCTATGAACAAATGCTGGTAACAGTAAAGAAAGAAATATTACCATCTTACTGATTTTAAGGAAACTCTGTTCTAGGTTTTCAAATTAATTTTTAAACTATTCATTAGAGCATTTTCCAGGTAATACAAACAGTTTGCCCTGATTAAATTTTGCCTTCATCTGTTACCATCTCTGTACTTCTATCTTTTTTGTTTCCCTCGCTGAACAGAAGCTGACTTTCACTGTCAAAGAGTTCAAGCATGTAATTTCCTTTGTATAGAAACTGGTAGTATAAATACACTGGTGAAATATTCTCGGCATCCTAGCAATAATTACAACGTAGTACATCATCCTTACAATAGTCAGACTTACAAAAGGATACAGGACTGTGTTTGTGGAGTTAATTTGCACACCAATATCTACATCTGAATGACCTTTGCAGTGTGTGGGGAGAGGTGAATCCCAACCTGCCTCAGACACCTAGTTTAGGAATAGGTGAGACAATTCAGAATTGTAATTATTTTTTCCTTTACATAAAGAAAAAAAGCTATAAGAAACATGCCTAGAAAAGAATGTTTAAAGTTAGCAGATATTGGTCTTAGCCTGCTGACAGTCAGAAATTTGTGTATTTACATGAATGCTCAAAAACTGCAAAAGCATTTTAGTAGACGATAAAATACTTTAAGATCTAATTTTAGGGAGAAATAAACATCCCCATTTGCTGTCAGTGGTAGGTTAGACTATGAATTTGCTCAAATTTTGTCTGAGACACTGATAGAAGAGACTTTGAGACACTTGCAAGTAGTAAAAAATTCTTGAACTTCCAACTTGCCCGTGGAATCTCAGGAAACTAGTAACGGTGTATGTCTTATATTCATAACAAAGACCAATTCACAGTTCAGTTTCTTAAATTGTTTTGGTAGGAGTTTGACTGTTGAAAATCAAAGTCAATACAAGACTTTTATGGGGTAATATCACCTGGAGTTCGAGAGATTAGGGAAGGAATGTGCTAGAACCAATACCTGTATGCAAACCCCAGAACATTAAAACAGTGACAACATCTCCAAATCCATCACATTTGGGAATAGCCTGGAATTCTGAAGGTAAAGATAGTGAACCTCTTGCACTAAAATTAGCCTCAGTACTTCTCCAAGCTGGAGAGTTGTAAGCAGTTTTCTAAGGAAAGCAAACTTTTGCCACCCTTCTTATCCAAATATCACATGAATAGTAGGTGAGCATTATCCATACAAATAAGTGGCAGCTGTCACTTGCTGTCACTACCTTAAGTAGCACAGGAGAGAACCTAGTACTCCCATTTCCAAACCTAGAAGAGCATTCTCTACTTTTACTGATTTCTTGGTCATACAAAACACTAAGAATTCTTGAAAAGAGACCATAAGGCTAAATTTTATTATTATTGTTTTCACTATAGTATTTATTTTAGTAAATCTTAAACTCTCTGCAATGCTCCTTTCATCCTTTTCCTCAACAATAGTTTACTTGATAGATATGTCCAATAAACATTTATCAGAAGCTTATTGTACTTAATAATTTGCACGCTGTTAAGGTCAATCAATCCTAAATAGAGTATGATTTGCATAAGATAAATAGTATGTAAGTAAAAAATTCTTCCACCCTCCCTTGCATTCCTCCCAAATATCCAGAATTTTCAGACCTTCAAGTACTAACGTGAGCCCGTACTGATGCTGGCTGTGACCTACTTGTGAGTTGTTGTTACCAATTTCTGCCTCCATGTAGAATGCCATCTCGGCTAATTTGAGATCTACAGGCATTTGGACTCTAGCACTTCCAAACTCTCCTGTCACAATCCTTCCTCCTTCTTCCTGCTACCCACACTTATGGCACTAAGACCTTGTATACTGAGTACTGCAAGTACTGTTCTTTCCCCCACAACCCCCACCCATGGTTGTTGTCATTTTTCAGTGGCTTTGATCTTGCTCCTATTTACATCTTGCTTCCTAAGTCTTGCCGTAAAGGGTGATTGAACTGTATCCTACTGAGCTTATTTAGCCCAAATTTAATGTCAATATTACATTGTTTCACTTGAAGATTTTTCTACCTTCTGTAGGCTTGTTTGACATATTTATGTGATTTTTCTCTCATGCTTTGCCTAAGATTAATTTATTTTTAGGTCCCCAAAACCTGTTCATTGAAAACCACTCCTATAAAATTTCCCCCCAAAAATGTTTATTTGGATCTAACTCAACTTTCCCAGAACAGGAAAAACACAGTTTTCTACAGAATTAAAGTTTTTCTCAGAAAATCTTCAATTTTGATAAACTTGTAATGGAAAAGACATTCACATTAACCTAGCATTAAATATTTTTGATGTCTTTTCCCATAATTAGACTTCACTGGCACATTTCCTTGCACTTTGCCTTGTTTTTGTGTGCTTTGTGCGAGATTACACAGGGTTTTCCTTAACTTGAAAATCTTATCTTTTGTTGATGGTAGTGACCTCACTATTTTTAGAATATAATGCAAGACTCATCTTTTCTCATGAGCTTTCCTCACTAACAAAGAATGACATCATGCTCCAGGGATACTTTTAGGAAAATGACCAGGCCCTGAGTAACTAGATAGCAAAGATTAAGCCAACGGCAGAAGGAAATCAAGGTCCTTTACATGACACATCTGCAGAAGTGACTCCTGCTTTTACCCTTTCCTAACTTTGATCTGGATAGCCAAGGAATTGATAGCAATGAAGCTATGGCAGCTTTTGTTTCAGCAGTCAAGTATGCCCCAGGATCTCAGACAGGATTACAGAACTACTGGAGCTTCTCCAGACTACACACATCGAGGCTATGATTCTGTCATTCTGCCCAACTGATTGGGAGAAAAAGGACAGTCCATCCCGGGCACCATGTTGGAAACCTGGCTGAACTCAGTTATCAAGGAAAAATTAAATCTGGAGCAGAGAGAGATATCCAATGGGGAATATTCTGCTGGCTAGGGACAACAGGCATTTGTGAAGTACCATATACATTTACTACGACAACAAAGCCTTACTGACACTCTTTTGTTATTAAGCAGAGAGTAATTTCCACCACACATCTGTTTTTCCCTTGAGGCAAATGATTTACATACTTAAGTTCAAATCTGCAAAAATACACATAGTACAAAGCCTTTCCTAAGTGAGCAAAAGAGTTCATACAGTATCATTTCTGAGCAATGGTTAATATGCAGTGGACTCTCCCACTCATGAGCTACAAATACATTGCATACCATCAAGAGCTTTTAATAATTTTGTCATCTAGCTCTTTTAAAAATGTTTTTAGATTTCTGCAATATGTTCAGCTGTGAAAGTGGCAAGTATCCAATGTTATCAATAGAGCTTGGGCTGTGAATCATCAGAGGAAAAAAAAAAAGCACAAGAATAATGTTTAGTCATATTGGTTGGAATATATTAGAACAATCAAACATGACTCTATCCCTCAATGTTCAAGAGACAGAATTGTTCCATGCAAAACTCCTAAATGAGAATTTTGCCAAAGGGACCCTTGCATTTTCAAAGTACTTTAAGACCATATTATTTTTGCAAGCAAACAAGTCTATGTTTATGAAATCCTACTACAGAATTTGGTGAAAAGTTTACTCCTCAGTACTGAAAGCCTTACAGTTTGAGGAGGGTAGGGCTATGGTTTAATATGATGTACGCGATACTAAAGATTGCATCAACTTCAATGGAAACCTTTGAAGTCTGAAAGTTGTGTCACATCATTTGAGTAGTAGATGCCAGAGCTCATACAGAAAGCCTCTCTGAAGATAGTAGGAATATCTGATTACACAAACAAATCTCATGTCAGGTCACTTTAGGCAGTCTGTATGGCACTATCTGCCAAGTCAGAATCTGTAGTCTGCAGCCCTTCTCCTCCCTCTTACAATGCTAAGAAAGGTCTATTCTTTTCACTGGAGAGACTCAGTACCCATACCTTCATTTGCATTGCATCCAAGGAATATTTGCAAGGAAGCAGGAAACTCAAGTTCAACTACTTTTCCTTGCTTGAAGAGTTTTAAAGCTCATATCTTCATATGTGAACACCTCAACTGTTATTGGCTTTTCTACATTAGAAGTCTCTCTCCTCTATCCTGTTTAAGCTGTTCTACTGCACAGAAAATAGGCAAAAGATTGATTTGACCTGAAAGAGAGAACAAGTGGCAATCTGATCTGTTAGCCAGGTAATCATCGCACTTGGCAGAGCAGAAGAGTGCTTACTCCTAAGCATGTTTCAGTCATTTGATATACTGGCTTGATCAAACTACAGGAACATACAGATCAGCCTATATCCTGGTACCTAGGCCAGGATGACAGATGTGGGTTTGAGCTCTTTCCAGCAAAGGATAGAACTGAATCTGGAAGAATTAAAATGGCCTCAGAATTTTATACATAGTTTACAGTTTCCATCTACCTTAAATTCAACAGCCAGAACACTGTACTATTAGTATCACTGTATCAGCAAATATTTCCAGAAAGTTAGATCTCTCATATTAATTTCTGCAATAACTCTCACTTTTTTATCATACTGTAACCTCACCAGTTGTATTAAGACAATATTTGAGCTGTGGAAAGGGACAACAGCAACTAAGAACAAAATATGAATGTGTCATCACATAAGTTAGCCAAGAATTATAGCTCCAATTATTATTTTTAAAAATTATTTTGAAATACATGTAGTCTCTGACTACAGTTTTAACATTTGTATTAAGAGAGATCTGCAGCACCATACTCTAGTTTTGTGCAAAACAATTGATACTGTCCATCATGACATCCTTGTCTCCTTCCATCATATTTGAGATGTCATGGAAGTCTGGCAAAGTTCCCATAACTCCCATTCTTAAAAAGAGAATAAAGGTAGACTTAGGGCAAGATAGGGGCCATTTAGTCTCATCTCTCTACCGAGCAAGGTCATGGAGCATGACTGGGGACAGCCAGCATAGTTTCACTGAGGGCAAATCTGCCTGGTAATATTGCTGGCTTTCTGCAATGACACTACAGCATTGGAGGATAAGGGAAGAACAGCTGACATCCTCTTTGTGGATTGTACAAAGCATTTGACACTGTTCAGCAAAACATCCTTGTCTCCAAACTGGAAAGATATGGATTTGAAGAATTAGTTTTACTATCTGCATTGACTAAAATATTGTAAACAGTTGTGTGAAAAACGTAATAAAATTGCAAGGGATAATTTTTTTTTAAATGATTTTAACGATACTAGCAGCTCAGCATTAGGCTGACATTGAACTAGTAAAGGTTTTGGAATAGTGTTTAATGATAATGGTATGACTTAATTTCACCAGGGATGGTAAGAACTTCCTCTCAAACTTGTATAATAAGCAATGGAGAGTAAAAAGGTTAAACTAAGGTCATCTGAAGTAACTAAAGTCAGCCAGTGCACGCCAACACCTTCATGGGTGGTTTTGGCAGCTCAGCTTTAGGCAGATGTTGAACAACTAAAGGCTTAGGAACAGCATTTGACTGTACTTCACACAGTTGCAATTTTGTTGATTCAGCAGTTGACTCAGATGTGGAAGCATGAAGGTGCCAGGAGCATTTGTTACCTGTTTGTGCTCCATCCGTGATACTTAGTATTATCTCAGAGATCATTTCCCATTTCTCTTGTTATGATGGATGCAACTTCAATTATTCAAATTTTAAATCTTTGCACAGTATGTGTATTTGATACCTCAGTAAAGACACAATTGAAAGAGGCAACACATCTCAATTAGATTGAGATGTGAGGCGCTGGAACAGGCTTCCCAGAGAAGTTGTCACTGCCCCATCACTAGTAGTACTCAAGGCCAAGCTGGATGGGACTCTGGACAACATCATCAAGTAGTTGGTAAGCCCGCCGACATTGCAGGGCTAGGAACTAAATGATTTTTAACGTCCCTTTCAATCCAAGCCATTCTACAGTTCTACAATTCTGTGATTCAGTGTATTCTCAGCAAGTTTGCTGACCACACCAAACTATATGTAATGGCACACTGGAGGGAACTTTTACAGGATTGAGAGGTGGGCCCAAGCAAATCTCATAGCGTTCAAGAACATGTGCAAGGTCCTGCACCTGGCAGTCCCAAGCACACATACATGCTGGGCAGAGAAAAGATAGAAAGCTGCCCTGTGGAGAAGGGCTTGAGAATACTGGTGGACGAGAATTTTGATATGAGCCAGCAGTGAACCCTTGCAGCCCAGAAGGCCAGCTAAATCCTGGGCTGCATGAGAAAATGGAGTAGCCAGCAGGACGAGGGAGGTGATTGTCCTTCTCTGCTCTGCCCTCATGAGACCTCATCTGGAGTATTGCATTCAGGTCTGAGGCCTAGAAGAAAAGACATGGAGCAGTTGGAACAGGTCCAGAGAAGGCCATGAAGATGAACAGAGGGCAATGTTTCAGCACCTAAAGGGGACTACAATAAAGCTGAAGATGGATTCTTTATCAGGGAGTTTAGTGATAGGACAAGGGATAGCTGCTCACTAAATTTCATCACTAAAACTAGTCATAAGCTAGAGCAGGAAAAAAATCTACCATACAACATTTAATCACAGAATCAGAATGGCTTGAGTTGGAAGAGACCATAAAAAGATCATCCAGCTCCAAACCTCTACTGTGGGCAGGGTTGCCACCCACATCAGGTGCCCAGGGCACCATCCAACCTGGCCTTGAGGTTGATGCCTCCATGAATGGCGCACCCACAGATTCTCTGGGCAGCCTGTGCCAGTGTCTCACCAACCTCTGAGTAAAGAATTTCTTCTTAAGAGTTAATTTAAACTCTTCTTTCAGTTTAAAGCCTTTCAACCTTGTCTTGTCCCTATCAGACCATGTAAAAAGTCACTCACAACACACATTAGATATCAAGTATGCTATTAACTTTCAAGTCTTTACTAGACTCTCTGGAAACCTAGGCTGGACTCAGACCTAGAAATGCTAGTGTGGCTCTAGGGCCGCAGTTGTAGGAAAGGGACAGCATTGCCAGCAGGTTGAGGGAAGCCATCCTTACTCCCTGCTGCATGGCAGCACCAGGCACCTCACACTGTGTTGCCTGCAAGAGCTGCCACCCCCGTGCTTGTGGGCCCATGCCCTCACCCTCCATGAAGTGGTGACCATGATGTCACAGTGGGTTGCCGGGAGTGGCTGCTGTGACCAGAGGGGGGGCTGGGAGAAGAGCAAAGGCTGCTGGGCTCAGACTGTAGTTCCATCTAAAAATAGGTCTTTGGATTAAAGAAATCTAAATAGATGTAGCAATGGGGATGAATTATATGAGGTAGATTTAAGCTGGAAAAAGCCTTTTCATGCATTGAAAATCCAGGGTAAAGGGGCAGGGTGTGCATGTATGGAGCAGTTTTAGCTTAAAGCAAAACAAAATTTGTAGCTAATTATTTGATTTAGGTTCTTCACCTTGCTTCCCCTCTTCCCTTCCTTTATAGGCCCACGATCCTAGCAAACTATTGCAAAGTAAAGAGGCAATGTTTTCCATTACAGTTTTGGCAGGACCTCAGTGGTTAGCTGTTGCCATACAGGAACCTTCCTGAGCAAATTCACTGTGAAACAGCAGCACCTTTCCCTCTGAAACAAACTGAAAACAGCAGTCACTCCGCAGATGGGAAATTCTCCTGCTGTTCATATGCTTGGCTGCAAGCGTTCAGCTTTAATAACTGAACAGCAAGACAGTTACAAGATAAATTGTCTAATCAACTTCCCAGCTTCTAAGTGCTTCATCCTGTACATAGTAACCAAATCTATGAAATCAAGTGTCAAATCAGTTATTTAAATGCTGGTAATGCATTTCACAGACAGTCTACTGTTAACTGCTTGTACCATTAGCTTATGGTTAGAGGCATCCTTTATATGGAAAGTTCTGTTGTTCTAAGACATACTGGCTTTTCATACATTGATTCCCCTTTATACCAATGAGTCTTTTCTGGGAATGGAACAGCAAGGCACTTATGTCAGCAAGTGATTGCTGTATGAATTTATCTACACCTAGAATTTCTGCCCTGAATAACTAAGAGCCTGTCTGAGCAAAGCAATTCCATTACATGGAGTACTTCTTTAGTTTTCAAACAGTCTCACTGAAAAACGTTGTCCCACCCCCAACCCTCTTCAGTTTTTAAGGACTGGGAGTCCTGTTCCAGAGAATTAGCAATTTTGCCTGCTATGCAAATACTGAAGAGCCTGATGCTACGAAGTTCCTCAGCCAAAACTCCTCAGAAACCCTGACAGGCAGCCAGCCCAGTGAGGGAACACAAAACTATTTGCCCCACTACATAGCATGTTGAAACTCCAGTGATCCTCACCCAGGAGACATGGCAGATCCAAGTAACAGAGCAGCAAACCCAAATGCTGGAACTGCTGGCTGCAGGGTCAGTTACACCCCAGGGCTGCTCCAGATCCCTGGGCTCCTGGCAGTCCAGACCCCTCTAATTTTCCTGATGGGCTCAGGGATGTATATCTTGGCAGAAACGTGGAAATGATTCCTGCAGACTTTGGAGAAACACTCAGCAAGTGTGGATGAGATCAAACATTTTTCTGTCTAGCATTATTACTACAAAAGTGCAACATCAAATCTTTTACATCACTTCTGCTTCTTAGCACTATAGATCTTGTCTCCTTGCAGGAAACGGAATTGACAGTACTCAAATAAAAGCATTGGAATTGCTCACATAGTGTGTTTTTGTCAGTTGAGCCTAACAGCTCATAGATTTGTATTCCAGAGAAAGGCCAGCTAAAAATTATTTTGGACCAGTAACTCAGTTCCTCAGAGTTTTATTTCTGAGCATTCATAAAAGTTTTCAAACCCACTGCCAGCCACTGAAGTCTCTATGCAGGGAAAAAAAAACACATCAGAAAATCCATAACAGAAGTATCTGCTTTCCCGGTCTGCTTCAGTGCACTCAGAGGACTGTGGCTTTTTGACTTCACATGAAAGTGAGCCAGAGGAGTGTCATGCTCCATGGCAGACCTCTATCGTTCCAGGTTGCGTTTTCTTCCACAGTAAAACAAGTTCTTTCCCTTTGGTTGTATAAAATTCTGAAGGTACAGATTTTGATCTGTTTTCCAGTATATTTGTTAGGAGAAAGATTCAGTGGAAAGGCTGGCATTTTTCATTGGAGCTGGGCTGTGCAAGTAGAGTAAAAAAACCACCAGCGTCTTCAACTGAGAGCGACCATGTCAATGCCATGCAGGAGTTAAGTGCTCACAAAAAATTGGAGCTGTCATATCATCTGCTTGCCATGAGGGCTCTTCATCTCTGTACAGTTTGCTTGATCCAGACAGCAAGGGCAGGAATTATTACATTTGAGGCTGGTCATGCTCTCACAGGAAGAAAATTGACTTACTGAACAAAGTAATACTGAAATCTGCCTAGCCTAGCCAGCAGGTCTCCTTAAGATATTTTAGCTCCCACAAAGCAGTGTATTTTAATGAAGTCATTTAGTGAAAGTGTTCTCTCTAGTTTAACTTTTCGTGCCTGCTGACACATCAGGAATACAAGTATAGTCAGTACCCGTGCTATAAGACAACAACTTTCACCCTAGAGAAGGTGCTGAGATCACAATTAGCTTATTTGACGTAAACTACAATGATACAGGAGGTGACATCTTAAAAACCCAATCTTACAACGGACTCCATTTTACAGTAGTTGGCTTTAGAATCATAGCAGGTTTTATACATCTGTGCTCACATAAAGCCATTCCTTATTCTGCAGGAAAACACAGTGGAAGGTGTTTGAAGTCTGCTCTACTGGTTTTCCTAGTGTGTATGCAAAACCAGATCTGTGCAATGGTTTTTCCTATCTTCCTTTGCATACATGCTTTCCACACAAGCAAAAATCAGATTGCTGGGATTATGGAGAATAAAGTAACTTTTACGAAGTAGTTTAGCATTAATCACAGCATTTCCCCCTCTCCCTTTGAAAAGCACAGAATCAAAGTTTTTTCCTTATAAACAGCACCAAAATGATTCGCATGCCCAGTATCTCTCTCCCCATCAAAGTGAAAATGAGTGTACAACATAAATGCTGAGAAAGTAAGTGGAGGAAGAAGCTTAATTTTACGAGGACAGTCATGACTCTGAAGAGCAGAAATACACAGTAAGCTACAAAAATGGATCCCCACTGCTTGTTTTCACCAGCACTGTTGCACATTAAAGTTGGGGGTGAAGCTCCCACCTGCAGGTAGCCCTGCTGCAGTCAGTCAGACCCACTGCAAAGAGCAGGGCTGGGGACAGGTCTCTGCTGGGGCACACCAGGCCCCCACCATCCCTCACCACACATCTTCCTTTGCAGGCCATAGAAGCTCTCTGCAACCAAAGTGACAAAATAGAGAAAGGACAGGTCAGTCAGCTGTCAGATGAGCTTACTGTCTTGTTACCTTTAGCAGTCTCTGGAATCATGCACCCTGCACTCATTAGCATTAAATAACTATCAGTGAGGGGGAGAAACCAGGGGGGTGGGTTGGTGAACTAGGCTGTAATATAAATGGGAAGAAAAAGTTAAGCAATGTAAGCAAGATTTTTCCTCTGGAGTCAATCCTAAAGGAATGCCTGATAAAGGTGTTGTGAGGTCTGCTATTGAAAATGATGCTGCCCTTTGGATAAGACTCAAAGACAGTATACGGATGACTATATGATATTTAAAAAGCCCAAGAGATTTTCTGAGAGGGATGTGAAGCCAGCATCTTAGTCAAAATTTATTTTGAGAATATAAATAATGGGTACAGAAATGTACAAGGCTTCATGTGGAAGAAGCTGGTATTTTTTCCTCCTTTCCCTTTCCAGCAGAGGTAATGGCCATGTGGCTGATTTGTTACACTTTGCAGGTTGTTGCTGCAGGTGACACGTAAGGCAGCTGTGACTAAAGGCTTTAAAGCACCCACTTTCTCTACCACCTTCCTCTGCTTTGTCCCCTCCTGCTATTTTTACCCAATCTCACCCTCCCTTTACTAGCATTCTATTTACTTCCTTTTCAGTAAGTTGTGTCCCGCCATTTCCAATTTGAATATTTGTTATTATCCAGAGATACATTTACAGCCTATCATATTTCATACCCTCATTTTAATTCTGCCTTCCATTGCCTATGCTCAATATAAGCAGTTATGATTTCCTGAAGCACTGGAATAGGCTGACCAGAGATGTGGATGTCCCGTCCCTGGAGACATTCAAGGTAAGGCTGGACCAGGCTCTGAGCAACCTAATCTATCTGTGGGTGTCCCTGTTCATTGCAAGGCAGTTGGACTAGATGATCTTTAATGGTCCCTTCCAGCTGAAACAATTCTATGATTCTATGACATTAGCATGCCAGAAAATCTCAGTTATTAAACTCAGTGTCTCAGTAAAATTTATAAACTTAAGCTGTACTAAGGCAGTCTCATGGCTTTCCGCTCACCCTAGTGTGAGTACAGTGGAGGGAACTTGCATCAGTAACTGTTGCACTTGTATTTGCCAGTAAGGTGGTTTGCATATTGCTAGTGAAGCCTGTATCACTCATGGATGTCTCCCATGAAAGGCATCCATCAGAACTATGGAAGAATTGCCATCTTTGTTTTACATTCATCCTGGAGTAAACTCTGCCTGTCCACTCTCCCCATGAGTAGCATCAAATCATTGACTTCTGCTGTATTTGTGGTTATTGCAATACCAGATCCTTATGTGCGGTATTTTTGCCTACCTGTGTCTTTATCTTCTGCTTCGATTATTGACTTCTCCAATCTATTGTTGGTATTTCATTAATGTCTCACAAAATTTTATACTGATTTTGGAATGATCTTCCTTTTTGTCACTAACATTTTTCAATCTGGACCCTATACTCCAGAGGGCTTACAAACCTCACCCTTGCTTTTGCCATTCCAGCTTTTATGGATATATTTCCTCTTCCATTACTCATTTGGAGGTCAGCAGCCCTCAGTCATGGGGAGCTGCTATTTAAAACTAGTAAAGGAGACTCATAATCTCTAGATGTTACTCATAATGTCTAGATGCATTTCTTTCATTAGTGGAAAGCTCTGTAAATTGTTTGTGTCTGAATTCATACATTTTTTTGTATTTAACTTGCCTTATTAAATTCTTAAAATACAGTTAGGAAGGAAGAATACAGATTGCTTTATATGTGGTGTGAGCCTAAAGAGCTGAGCCAGTCTTTTAGGAAATGCTATTTTGCACTTGCTAGCTACACCTGCTAATTGTTCTGCATTTATTTCATAGCTTATGCTTTTTATGTGGCTCTTTCTTTCATCTCTCCCCTTTGAGTTCCTCCAGTTTAATAATCCTGAGAAACAAGTTTCTTCTATTGCCTTCACTAGAAATCATTTCTTCAGCATCTTCTGAGAGTAGTTCCCTAAAAGAAATTAAAAACCAACACACTGTGACTCTTGTGACCATGATAATATCATAGAATCATAAAATCATAGAATTAGCTAGGTTGGAAAAGACCTACAAGATCATCCAGTCCAACCATCCACCTACCACCAATAACCCCACTAAACAGTGTCTCTCAACACTATATCTAAATGTTTCTTGAACACAATATGGTGTATGTGACCAGTAAGTGTCATTACTGTGGAAAGCTCACTTATACGTTACACAGAGACAAGAATTTCATCATTGCTGTAGAAGAAGACAGGTAATCTTGTCAGGACCACTGACAGTTTCTTTTGTACAATATTTCTGTCTGTATTCACTTATTGCTCACACTACACGCAGTTGAAGATTGTGGTCATTTATTCTGAAGTGAGGAAATCGCCTCAGGAGGTTATAATCAATTTTGTCTCATTCTCACATAGTAGATCTGCAACCTCCAAGGAACAACAACATTCGCCTATATCTACCTAGTCCAAATTTAGAGATTATGTAGGTGAAGAGCCCTTCCTGTAGCTCAGAGAAGCAGTCCTAATATTTATTTTTCTGTCTGTGGACTGTATAGGGCTGACACAATCCTAAGCCATTCATTTCTGTTAGGTATCTAATGTTAGGCCAGTTGAATCTGAACATATACCTTCAGCATATGAACAAATGGCAGAAGTTGTGCGACTGCCAACCCTTGTTTTCATGGGGGACTTCAACTTCCCTGAAATATGCTGGAAATACAATACAGCACAGAAGAAATAGTCTATGAGGTTTCTAGAGCGTATCGAAGATAACTTCCTGATGCAGCTGGTAAGAGAGCCTACTAAGGGAGGTGCCCCAGTGGACCTGCTGCTCACAAACAGAGAAGGACTGGTGGGAGATATAGAGGTTAGGAGCCATCTTGGACCGAGTGACCATGAAATGGTAGAGTTCTCAATTTTTGGTGAAGTCAGGAGGGCGGCAGCAAAACTGCTGCCTCAGATGTCTGGAGGGCGGACATTGAACTGTTCAGGACGCTGGTAGGGAGAATCTCTTGGGAATCAGTCCTGAAGGGTTAAGAGGCCCAGGAAGGCTGGTCACTTCTCAAGAAGGAAGTCTTAAAGTTACAGGAGCAGGCTCTTCCCCTGTGCCACAAGATGACCAGTGTGTATGAACAGGTAGCTTTTCCTGAGGCTCAAGGAGAAAAAGAGAACCTACCTTCTGTGGGAGAAGAGGTGGGCAAGTTAAGAAGAGTACAAAAAGGTTGTTAGGATATGCAGGGAGACAATTAGAAAGGCAAAAGCCCAGCTTCAACTCAACTTGGCCATTGGGATAAAGAGAACAAAAACTTTTTTACAAATATATTAACAGTAAGAGGGCTGAGGAAAATCTCCAACCTCTACTGGGTGCAGCGGGGAACATGACCACTGAGGTCAAGGAAAAGTCTGAGGGTCTCTATGCCTTCTTTACATCTGTCTTTAGAAATCAGACCAGTTATCCTGAGGGTACTCTACCCCCTGACCTGGAATTCTGGGATGCTGAGCAGAATAAGCCCCCCGCGATTCAAGTAGAAAAACCTTGAGTACTGTGTTCAGTTTTAGGCCCGTCACTACAAGGAAGACATTGAGGCCCTGTGTTCAGAGAAGGGCAATGAAGTTGGTGAGAGGTCGGGAGCACAGGCCTTATGAGGAGTGGCTGAGGGAGCTGGGATTGTTCAGTCTGGAGAAGAGGAGGCTCAGGGGTGGCCTTATCGCTCTCAATAACAACCTGAAGGGAGGTTGTGGCGAGGTGGAGATCCGCCTCTTCTCTCATGTAACTAGTGATAGGATTAGAAGGATTGGCCTCACGTTGTGCTAAAGGAGATTCAGGTTGGACATTAGGAAATACCTCTCCGAGCAAGTGGTCAGGCACTAGAAAGGGCTGCCCAGACAGGTTGTTGAGTCACCATCCCTGGAGGTGTTCAAGAAATGTTTAGCTATTGTACTCAGGGACATGATTTAGTGGGAAATATTGTTCATAGGTAGACAGTTGGACTGGATGATCTTGGAGGTCTGTAGCGATAAGCAGGACTAACGCAATGGAAACAGCGTTACAAAAGGTGGAAGGAAAATACAGCGCTCACCCGGATCAGAAGATTTGGGGCTCGCAGGAAAAGGCTCCCACCAAGGAAGGATCTCCAGGCAGAGATCCTTCCTCAGGGGCAGTCAGCCCTTAAATGAGGCCTAAGAGGGGTGGAGCCAG